>NC_139762.1:89455013-89645013 GCF_965231275.1 Zosterops lateralis
AAACATATTCTACCTTTAGGATCTCTGGAAAATACCTGCATAACAGACTGAACAACCACACATTTTGTCCCTCTATTAACCATGGGCTGGATCAAGCTCAGTCAAGTCCAAGAAAGATTCTTATTAAATACAGAAGGGGTTAGCCTTAGACTTTTGACTTGATGTCTATACAAATTTCAAATAGTGGCTACAAGGATGCTTTAAAAATAAATTCTATGGTTTTCCTCAAGGAAGCATTTTGTTGCAAGCCACGGGAAGAATTTATTTACTGAAATTCCTAGAGCTTGTTAAGCATGAATAAATGGTATTAAATGTAGCAACTTTAATTTTCATTGCATTAAAAAAATCCTGAATTGAACGTTAATAAAATAAAATAAAAGTTTCTTTTCACAGTCAAGTCATATTTATAAAAATTGAAACTATTTATTTAACAGCTAAGTATTAAACATTTATTAGGTATTGGCTTTATGGAATTGAGTTTTCTTTTAAAAAAAGAAGAAAAAGAGGAAGGCATAAAAAAAGGGAACTAAGTTTTACTTTGTACACGTATGAAACAAAACAATGCATAAAGGTATTCCCCTTCCCCTAAAGTCATGTAGGTGTGCAGTCACAGATTCTCTTTTAATGACAGGTGATGATCCTCAGGAAATATGATGCTTCCTCTTAAATAAGATAACCCAAACATAGTAAAGAGCAAGCACATTTGTTTTATTCTGTTGTTATCTTTCCATCTCACTATATGTTGTGATTGCTCAAATATGTTGGATATTCCTCAAGGCAAACACTAACATCTGCTCTTGCAATCCTTTCCCAAGCACAGATATTTGTGATTTCAGTGGAGATTTTCCCCAGGGAATGATTTCACACTTGGGGGCAGGATGAAGTTAGATAATTTAGGGCCTGATCTACAATGCGTCGAAATCCAGCAGAATTGGGAAAGGTTCAGCAATGCTTCACAACTTGGTCTCATCTTGCATCATTTAGAGTAACAAGAGTTTTTAATGCTGACTTTAATAAGAGCAACATCTGGGCTGGCACAAAGGTAAACCCATATGGGATTTCCCTCACTCACAGGAGCACGTATCTGGCTTCAGTGAGATTATATTTATGATAAGGGCAAGAAGAAGTGGCCTTTAGAAGACAAATTTTTGAACCTTAAGATCAATATTGTTAAATTAGAAGCATGAATTTCCCCATTTCCTTTCAAAAGCTGCCTGGCTGAAAATTCAAGTGTAGAAATAATCTCCATTTTGGGGAATTCACACTGAAACAGCAGAAATGGCTGTCCTTTTTTACCTCGTTTTTCTAGTACCACTGAAGCTATCACTTAAAAAAAATGTCCTTTGCCGCACCATAAACCATTTTTTTTCTCTTTGCACTGCACCTCTTTTCATTGTCTATCTGCTATTAGATGTATTAAGGAAAAAGACTCAAAAGTATTAAAACCAGTTAGTAAGAATGAGAAATTCTGCTTATTAGAAAAGTAATGACAGTGTCATGTGCTGTATTTTTCATCTCTCTTATTAGTAGCTAGGTATTACTTAGCTCACTCCTCACTGAAAAATATCATGCTGATTGTTGTCACTTGGAAAGCAGGGCATTTAGCTTTTAACCACACCAGTGCCTCTAAAAAGGTATTTGTCTCACAGAAATAACCCAAACAGCACATCTATTTGTCAGATTCTCTCTAAAGTTCTAGCTCTGTAAGATCCTTTTCATACAGCTGTGGGCAAACATGCACCTTAATGCACATACAGAAAAACAAAAAACAAAAAACAAAACAAAACAAAACAAAACAAAACAAAACAAAAAAAAAAAAAAAAAAAAAAACAAACCAAAAAAACCACGGAATCATAGTTGGTATGCTATTTCTCTTATGACTGAAAACATGCAAGTTTGCATTCAAAAGTTTCCTTTACTGATTTTTTCACTATTCAGTGGTATCTACAGGCTGTATAGTTCACCTGACAATGTAGGATATTATTTGTGCCTCTTAGATCAAATAGCAGGGCATGCTGATTAGAAATTGCAACTTCAATGGTACAGAATTATTTAAATGTAGTACAGACTTGGTGATAAGCCAGTCACTAATTTGGTCAAATTTTGACTGCTGATATTACTCTGGGATGTCATTGGCATACTGTCATCTCTCATTTTGGTTGCCAGTAAAACTAGCAACGATGTCACCAGTCACAAACAATGGAGCAGATTGAAAAATAGCAATACAAACAAAGTTCTGCAAGAGCTATGCATATGCCTGTTTTAGTTAAACAGATGGTTTCATCATAAGCTGGTGTTTTACAAGAAATGCTGGTTTAAACTGTATGAAGCTGCTGCTGGTGGTGAAGGCCCAGAGGGGAGTGACTGTCATGTCCCCAGCAGAAGAAAATAACTATGAAATCTCACATCACCATGTGATTCTGCTTTCCTTGAAAGACTGCAGACTGAAACCACAGACTGAGGCTTTGCACTACTGTCTCTCTACTTTTGAGCAGTATAGACTCAATCAAGCCTGAAAATCATTAGGAACTAGGCTGCATTTGTGGCACTGCTTCTCCAGCTTTACCTCTGTGTCTCAGTCTTCTGCTCTGGTAAGTGCAGCTGCAATTCTCACTACTTCTACAGATTATATAAACAAACTATAGAAAAGCAGAATTTTTGCCACTTAAAGAAAATTTAAAGGACTGGTCTGGCTGCTGATTCCCTCTCTGTGGTGTGAAAGTGATTTGTCTTGTTTAATGAGAGAGGTATAATTTGACTGGCTTGAACCCACCTCCCTTTTGAAGCTCTCTGTCCCTCCACTGGTTACAGAAGCCAAAGGCAGAGGGAAGCCTTGGACAATTCATCTTATTTGTAGAAAGGAGAGGTAAATTCTATTTAATCCATTTCTGCAAAATGATAGGAGAGTTTTAGAATGAAAGCCATTTCCTTTATGCCTTTGAGAAATGTACCTTTATTAGAAAAATTATATTTTCCTCCTACAAAGAGATGGGGTTATAAAAAGAATGGGTAGGTATTTTCTATTTTAAGAGAATTTATTTACATAGTTGTTTTAAAAATGAGACAATGTAAGTCTAATACATTTCAAATTGAAACATCACAGAGATCCTGAAGGGTGGTGGTTTCCATCTAGAAGGTAGTAATTCTCCTCTTATTACAATAAGTTCGCCAGGATGGGATATATTTCAAATAATCACACATACAAACATAAATTCTATCAGTATCATTGAGAAGAAGCCCAACACAGAGTGTGTCCCTCTCTCTCTCCCAAATACCTGCACAGACAGAAACACAGGCACAGAGCAACTATATTGCTGCCTCTGCCTTTACTAAATTAGTTCTTCCCAGGCCCAGTCTTGGCACCCAGCCACGAGGCAATAATCTAACCAGGATCACACAAGCAATGTGCTCATGGTGTTTTCTCACACAACCCTTGTGAAAAGCACCTCAGAAAATAGACTTACAAGGTATCAGTGAGATGTGGAAAGTGTCTGCATGCTCAGAGTACAATCCACTTGCTCTTGGCTGCATAACAGACAGACCAGCTGGGAAAAAGACACTTTCCCCATTCTGATTTAGAAAATCCTGTGTGTGTCAGTAAACCAGTTGAATGCCATTAAACCAATAAAATGTTCCATAAGGTAGCAGCTCTCTTACTCCACCTTGGGAGCTGCAGGGACTTGGCTGAGGGAGAAATAAATCATGAGCTGTGTGTTATCATGATGTTCATGTCTAGCTGCTGTGAGGAAGACAGTGACACATCCTTTTAGTCTTGTTAGTTGTTCTGACTGTACTGAAATAAGAAGACTGTTTTATGTGTGTGTGAATATTTTCTGCTGTAGTCTCATGCTGTAGCATGATTGAATGGGGTTCTTTTGGTTCTCGTTATGTAGCTTGAAATTATTTTTATGTCATAAAAATTATCTTTGACGGTTTTGAAATCTTTGTTCAGCCCTATAAGGCCTTTATAAGTTATTGTTTCCTTATAAGCATTCAAAATGAGTCTTAAAAAAACCCATGTTGGAGATGGAATAACAGTAAATTGTAAAAAGTTACAAAATGCATCTAGCAGCACAAATGAATAGTTTCATCTACAACTACACACTTTTATGGCTTATGCAATCACCTCTGATTATCACAGTGCCTCATTTCTACTCTTCCTCTGAAGTCCAATGACACAGAAGCTGCTCTGCTCGGTTCTGGGCTTGGGTGCTCACAGCAAGCTTCAGTGACAGGCCACTCTCAGCTGCTCCTGGTCCCCAATAATTAGCCTGCTGTGGCAGCTACCTCTTGTGGTTTTGCCTGTGAGAGACATTTGACACGGCAGACATCAGAGGGATTTTTCAGGAGGCTCTTGTGGCGTCCGAATGGCTCTTAATTAACCACTTAGGTATCCTCGTTCACTCTCCTGCTTGGCACTTTCCAAATGGTAGGGGTTGCACTGTGGATCTAAACACCGGGGAAGCATGCTATCAAAAGATCTTGTAAATGAAGGCTTGTGTAAATTATTTTTAATGATTCCCTCCTGGCACATCATTATGTTTGTAGTTACACACAGGCACTTCAGAGATGGCTCATCTTCCGTAAGGTCAGCTGCAGGACCACCATAACTAGCTGCAGTCAGTAAATGGCTTATTAATTAGCACAGTGATTTTACATTGCTAAGAGCTCTGATGTATGGAGCTAGAATTGTAATTGTGTAGGATCGAAATAATAAGCCATCTCAGGGCTCCTTATGCAAATTGCCATATTATAAAATCATTACCTATCTAAACACTGAGTTTTAATAAGAATTACAATGATGAATTTTATGATAATTGACACTCAAATTTTAATCTCTTGGATTTTTATCATTTTGGTGGTTAAAGTGTGTTTCTAATTAAATGTTGCTTAAAATGCAAAGGATTGTTTAACGATTCTATTCAGTTCTTCTAGTTCAAATCAGGTTATTCTCTTTGGTCATAGAAGATGGGCCTTCTTAGTAATAGGTATATGACATTATGTATTACTTGTAGAGTAAGATGTTTAATCTTTCTCTTTTTTAACAATTATGATTTTGATGGCACTGTATTGTCAGCTGTGAGATAGAGCATAGTGTGTGTCATTGGGTCTGACTTCCACAGTAAAAATGACTCAAAATAAAGAATTAAAATCTAGGGAAGATTTTGAATGCTTATGACATTTAATAGATTTTCCTTCTTTATTTATTATTCCAAAGGGTTTAAACGGAGATCTAATGGCTTTAATCTTAGATATGCATGCAAAGCTAACAAATTTCAAATTACTATTTATAGCGTAGTACAAAATACCTAAAACCGATAGATAGGTCATTAAAATTTCACAATTGTATTTGCAGACAGATTTTATTTGCATATTACATTGTTTGTTTATTTTACAACATTTTTCTCCTGTGAAATAATTACTTCAAAGCAGATGCATCAGCAACAAATCTGGAAAAAGTTTTTTATGGGTAGAGGCACAAAGCATCAATACCTCATTTCAGTTCCTCTCCTAAGATCTTATACGGCTTGGAAATTCTCCGAAGAACAGCAAATCATACACATTAACTTGTTAACACAGTGAAGACAAAATTCTGGGAAGTGAAAAAGTTTTCTCCTATGAATTGATCATTCCAATGCAGAGTATGGCATTGAGGAAATAGTCTATGTGAAATGAACAGCCGAGAATTGTGCAAAGAATGGATGTGCTAAATGAGACTACAAGTCCATCTGAAGGAGAGTTCTTTTTCCATCAATGTGTGACCAAAAATGTGTGTCTTCACAACAGTAAAAACAGAAGTGGGGGGATGGGTGTGTTATTTCACCTCAGTAGACTTCAAGCCCCTGATTACTTGCAGCTCAGGAGCCACCCTCAGTTGAATATGACTTCTCCCTGTTACTAATCCTCAGCATGCTTCTTCCATGAGATTAATTGACTGTACCTGGAGTCTTGTAAGCCTTCAGCACCCACAATTTCCTTTGGCAAGGTGTTCCACAGATCCATCTATAATTGCACATCCCTTGGTGTGTTTTGAACACAGGTCCTCTTTGTTCCTGTGAATAGATTTCTGCACCTGCACAGAACAAGCAAATGAACACCAAGACCCTCCATGCTGACAATAATTTTGCAGATACTAGAAAAAATATTGTGATCCTAATACAAATAACACTGCAAATGAAAAAGTATGCACAAAGTCTCATAGCCACTGTTCAGATCTTAATAAAAATTGATGCAGTCTTTCCAGTTTTACAAAAGATCATTTTACAATGGATTGGTACAACTTGAGGATACTTGAAACAACTAAAATGGAAAAAAAACCATATATGTGGTATTCCCAAAGTAATGAGAGAATATAGCGGGACCTGAAGTGCTCACCTATTCCTATAACTTTTGGCTGCCATCTCAGAAAAATATCAAAACCACTATATCAAGTCTTGCGGCTTTGCACCAAATTTTTCACTGGGGACATTGGAAGAAGATTAATTTGACATCTGAAAATAAATTCAATAGATCAAAAGTGATTATTTGAGGTTTTCTGTAATCCAAATATTTTCAGTAAAATCCTGAAGAAAAAAGGGAAAATGATAATGAAAATAGGTCTCTACCGTTAATTACTATCTAGTGGCCTTCTTGCAGTTAATACTTTTGGGAACTCTCTTCATGCTAATCTGCCATTTTAAGGAGGTATAAGAATTTATGGACATGGACAGTAACTATGTTGCTTCCATGTCTTTTGTTTTAAACCAGGTTGCAAAACTGAAAAATAGACCCATATAAAACCAAAGAATTTTAAAAATCAGAGAAGGTTGATAAAATGCTAAAATTGACAGATTCATAGGCTCCTGAAAATAAGTTACCTGACTGGAAAATGGGTTGAGGTGGATTTCAACACATACTATACACATAAGCCTTTCTTTTAGCAAAGTAAATCTAGCTTTTACATCTGAATATAGAAAGAGGTAGTTCTAGTATGAAGCTGCATCTCACTTTATGTGGATATATGTATTACCTGTAAACCTTGTTCCAGCTTGTAACTGAGCAAGCCAGATCCTGGTGCTTTTATACGTTATACTGGACAATTTACAGATTTCAGAATGGCACTGAAGTACAAAGTTTCATTCATACTTTTTTTCCTAAGTTTGTCTTGAAGTTTTATTTTAGGAAGAGTCTGCCACAACCTTATGTTTTGACAGCTATAAAATATTGCCTAGGAAGGGGCAGAAAAAGCATACAATTGTTGTTACACTGTAATGACTGCATTTGGCAGAGAGGAACGACTAAAGCAAAGCCAGACAACTACCAAATTCTCTTTCCTGTGGTTTTGCTACTTTAACTCTGCTTTACAGGCATCCAATGGCATGGTCTCTTTACAATCTTTTAAACATTCCTCTGTGATTTTTGGTATGCTGTGCACACTAGAATGCAATCAACATCTGTTAATTTCTGTCCATTAAATGTATTATCATAACACACAAGCATGATGTTTTATTTGTATGGCTGAAATGAGACTTATGACCCATAATCCATCATCTTCCTGTCATATTTTTATATGTTGTCTATTCAATCCCCAATACAGTTTAAAAAGCGTAAAGCAAAACTCTCCTTAAGTTATAGACCAGCTGCCTAAGTGTCCAGCTGAAGAGGTCATTGTGCTTTATTTTTGCTGAATCTAGCAGGAGTTGCTCATTCTAAGCCAAACATAATACAACGTGGATGTCCCCAGAAGATTAAAGTTGAACTACCATGTCTAAACTTTCTAGCAGGCATTTTTCTGAAAATATCATATTGCAACAGATAATGCTTAGAGAACATGGATTCAGCTTAAAAATAAAAAAAAAGGAGTAAGACATCAAGAGATGTTTGAACATTTTTTCACATATGACTACAAAGAAACCCTCACTAATATTGCATGGATAAAAAAAGGAAAAAGTATTTTGGGTAGTAGTAGGTTTTTAGCATAGAATATAATTTAAGTTTAAATCACTGGCTTATTTAATACTCTATCATTCTTTTCATTTTAAAATTCAGTTATATGGAGCTTAAAATTCTTCTTAAAGCTTTGGCAAAATGTATGACTGCTCAAGAATTGGCTGTATTTTACTGTATTTTCATAAAAGTCTGACTGGCCAGTTAAGTCTGACATCAGGGATAAATAAAAGTCCTTTGCAGTCAAAACTTGGCTGTGGCTATTTTACCTTACAGTAGTGCAATTTCATACCAGTGTGAAGTCTAATATAAGATTTGAGCAGTAATACCTACATTTATTTTGCAAATTGTGGGTGGAGCTTATTCTGAGTTTTGCACCCTTTCAAAAAATAAATAAACATCATAATGCAGTGTTGTATCTATTTTCAATAACATCAATATATAATTATGGTAGATATTCAACCACTAGAGAATAGATCCCACCTTTTTAATAAAATTTGAAAAATATGCAATGTAAGAGAAATGGAAAAATAGTGAGAAGAATATAGTTTTAACTTTTTCAATGGGACACCCAAGTGCCCAGTCAGCATGAACTGTAAACAAACAATTATAAAGCATTCAACAAATATCAATGAAGACCATAGCTTGGAATTGAGAAGCATATACAGTAGCCCAGTCCTGTCCATTTCTCTTACATTTCCTACTCTATACAGAGAGAAAGAACATCCATCCTTTGAAAAACATGTAGTAATAAAATAAGAAGTCACAAAAAATGTTGCAGGTACGTAGGACACCTCTTAGAAGGGAAGAGTTCAGTCACAAAGTTTGTGGAGTGTTAGAACCACTAGCTGTGCTAGAAGCAACTAAAGAAAGTCCTGGCTAGTTAAAATAACCTAATTTTTTATCGTTTATTTGTTTTTTAAGGAGAGAAAAAATTTGTTTTATTCTTTAATTCTGCCATTTAATTAAGTCAGGACAGATTGACCTGATAAATATGGTGTTTCATGTCTAAAGAAGAATGATCAGGAAGGTGGTCTAGACTTTTAAGACTAATTTATTCTTTACACAGATCATGAAGTAACTATAAACCTTAAAATGTACTCCTCAAGGGGACTGCATGAATCTCTTTGCATATTGGTAATATGGAGACCCCTGATTACTGTGCACTCTCAAGAGCATTTGCTAGAGCCTTCTGGCCAACGCAGCAGCACAGCAAAAGCCTGGCTCAAGGGTAGTTATAACCCATCAGGTTCTTGTAAAAGCCTGGCAAGCACATCTTCCCCTTCAACTTCATAGTCAGCATTATCACTGAATTTGAAATTAAAAAGCTATGTCTCCCAGAAAGTCAGTAAAGATCTTCAATTTTCTTACTCTTGTGCTTCAGCCTGTCTTACTTTAGGCCACCTGTTAAAACTTATGTCATTACCTGTCTTCATCTCATGCATGGATAATAAAAGTCTCTTGCTCAGCAAGAGACTGCACCTGCAGAAGATAAGAGGCCAGTAAGCAGGAGGCTTTGTTTTTCAATTCTGATTTACCACCTATAGTGTAAATATGTTGGAAGAAATATGCATATAGTGTGTTTAGGAAGAATCTAAATACACAATTATACAATGTCAATGGAGAAATCCTTTTGGAAACAGATGCTCTGAAACTTAGTGCTTTTAAAATAGCCACTACCACCAATCTAAACTCGTAATTTTCTAGATGCTGTGGGGTAGGTTTTGTTTTGGTAAGAACTAAAGAAAGAGATGATCATAACTCTCTTAAGTGTTCTTTTATCAAGTTCCCCATACAAAATAGGTGGACATGACCCATCACAGATTTTTCAAATGTAAGCTTCAGATAGCTGTTCCCCATGACTCTCTTTCATGCATCTCTCATTTGCATAGGTAGAACAATTTGAAGAGATTTTTTTTTTCCAAATGCCAGTACCAGCAAGGGAGAAACCATTATTATCCATTTTTCCACTATGATACACGATCATCAACTTACTGAAGAAGTTGAATTTTTAATATTTTCTGACTTTTTCAGTGAAAACTAATTTCCTGGAACAAGGAAAAGGCATTTCCCCAACTTTTTTTCTCTTACCAAGGTCTGACAATAAAGCACAAATGTGTTCAGGCTGCTAAAAGAAGTCTCAGTAAATCTTCTAAACAGGAAACATTAGCAAAACAAACCCAGAAATTTTCACTAGCAGCCCTAAGTGCTAAGATGATCACATATGGCAGCTGTTGATTGCTGTAATATCATGTTCATGTAGATGGCTGATCTGTAGTGCATAAATTTTTTTCCATTTTGGGGATAAAAAAGAAAATAAAAACTTTAGTGACCTCCAGAGGAGCTCTGTTTATTTTCACACAAGGTTAGTTTTTCTATCTAAATTTCTAAGAGGTTGAAAAATAGATTTCACTGCAGGAGATGGCTGCACCCTTAATCACACACTCTAAATACTTGGTTCGCAATGAGTCAAACTTTCTCACAAGTCAGTTCTTTTTTCCTGGCTATTTTTGCTGCTGTTTTCTGCACTCTCACTGATCTGACAATATCTTCACGGTATGGTGATACCCAGGGCTCTATATGTTATTCCAAACAACACAAGCAAATGTTAACTCTTAACAGGATGATTCTTATACTTCAGCTGTAAGTTAGTTTTGCATTTAACTTACCTTTCAAATTCATTTATACAATTATGCACCATTATTCATGCTTTATTTCCTCTGTCTTTCTAGGTTGTTTCCTAGTGCTTATACCATTGCTATATATTTGTCTTTGATTTCTGCTGAGCTTTGCTTGCCTTAAAAAGAATAATTAATAGGACCCTACATTTACTATTGCTATTAAATCTTAAAAGGTCTTGAATTGGAATCACTCTAATTTTTTGACCTATGTCAAGTAGATCTTTAAATTCTGATATTCCAACAAATCTTTTTTTTTAAAATAGATTTTAAGAAGTACTTACAGAAATTAATGACCTGAGGTATATACTCTTGTCCCCTTTCTTCCATATAATCTCTGTCAAGAAAACTGTCACTATGGAACCGGTATGATTTTTGTTCAGCAAATATTGAGTCTGAGAAGAAATGTTTCACCGTTTGTTGCTGGATTAGTGTTGATACCCTTTCTTGGGAGAGGAGTTTTGGCATAAACCACTTTTATACTAGCCACTCTAGTAAATTTCTTCTGGGAGTGGTTTCACAGGATTCAAGCAAAGATTGCAGAGGTGACCAGCTTTCTCTAAAGACCAGTGAGCTGCCATGTTAGTAACACCCCTGTTTTCAGGAGGAAGGTTGCAAAGATGTGTGAGGCAGAGATTAAGTCAAGGTAATATGTCTGTGTAAATGACTGCCCTGACACATCTTCCTGCCATTTCAAAATTTGTAGTATTTCTGTACACATTTGTCGCTGCTGTCAACACATCTTGCTTTGTTTGCCATTCCTGACAAAGCAAACACCATTTTTATTCACTGAGATCTATGTCTATTCTCTCTTTGGCATCTCCATCTATTTGAAGCAAAAAGACCTAAGGAGGGAGCCAATGGATTGAACTCAGTCAGGCATTTTCTTTTGGGTGACCACAGCAGGTTTGACTGAGTAAGTGCAAAAGCAATGAGAAAATGTTCCTCTGCTCACAGTCCCATTTATCCTAGAGCTACATGAAGGTTTATACAGCCTTTTCTGAGCTGAGTCTTGCCCAGCAAAGATGATTTTAGTTACAAGTACCACTCTATGTTATCATTATTCCAAGTTGTGCAACATTCTTGTATCTTTTAAGTTTGTCATAGCACTTCACTTGGAATTCTATGTGAAGAGATTTCTGGTGGAATTTTCCATTGGTCATGCATATGCCCACTGTAGTAATTTCCAACATCATGTGCATAAAGCCTTTGCATGGATTTTATTTTGCAAATAATGTCGTACCATGATGGCTTCACACTTGCTCCTTAAGTTCACAAATGGCGTGCCCTTTTCTTGCTTTCCCATCTGTGCAAATTTTGATCAGTAAGGACAATATCACAGTAAAAATATCTTTGAAACACTGGAAGAGTTGTTGTTGGTTGTTTTTGTTGTTTTGTTTTTGGTTTTGTTTTTGTTTGTTTGTTTTTGTTTGGTTTTGGGTTTTTTGTTGTTGTTGGGTTTTTTTGTTTGTTTTGTTTGTTTGTTTGTTTGGGTTTTGTTTTGTTTTCGTTGGGCAGCAAGGATATCTAATGGAGGCACATGTTTATGTATTATTGTATATAAACCAAATTACACTAAGAAAATACCCAAGCTTCATGCCTTTAATTCCTCTGTTGAAAAAAAAATATGGATTCACAGAGTTCCTTTATTTCTAAAATAAAGACATTCTGATGTTATATATTTAAGAAGCTTTAATTAGGGCTTGTTGGAAGAGCTAAACCTTCCCAAACTATTTTTTTTCAAAATTTATCTTGTAACATTGATATTTTTTAGTAAAGACAGACACTTAAAAGTAATAATTTCTTAGATGGTGTACTACTGGCATTCAGTGAGTACTAATACCAGTTAATCTTAAAGATCAGATTCTGTCTTAAGATATTATTATTCAAGTGTTTTCAGGACTTCCATTCCTAGTGCTGAGTGTTAGTAATTTCTAACAAAAACTTTTGCTTTATTTATTAGACTTCTTAATGCCAAACTTGTGAAGCAGCAGCAAAGCAATAGTTGATGTTAAACCAAAGAACAGTAAATCTGTTGGCATGGATCAGGAACCACTGCTTGTTTTATGATATATCCTCGTGATATCTTTCTTTCGCACAGTCAAAATAATTTTATCGTCTGGATTCTTCTATTGTCTTTTCTAGAATTTATAATGCTTAATGGAACTCATGTCTTAGCCTCCTAGCAGTGACTCACCTGTGGAATACGGAGTGCTCTTAAACACATATGAGTATCTGGGGAGGTTGTAATACCCAGCTATAGCTGAGTAGCCAAAACCACCTCATGATACTCTGCCAGCTAAGTTAAGGACCTGTTTAAATCTTATTCTTTCCTATTTTTATGGGTTTCTCTAGCCATTTTTTTTTAATTTCCTTATCTCTGTGGATAGTTATTTCTGGATTCTTTTGTCTAACTGACCCTTGCTGGTGTTATATTTTTCCTGGAGTGACTTTCTTCTGTAATCCTTTCATGTACAGGTTTTACCACTGCAAATGTTTCTTGCTTCCAGCACTTGTAATCCTGTATATTTTTGAACTGGACTTAAACAGCTTAGTTATTTTTTAATTACTGGGTGGAATACACCGAGAAAAGAACACAGATGCAGAAGAGCCATCTTTTTTTGCCAAAACATGTCATTGTGTGGTCTAACCAACCACAGATTTACAATTAATAGTAAAATACACAGCAATTTCTCTTGACCATCCCTAGCAGGATAGCAGTAGGGAGTTATTTAAATTAAATCAGAATAATTATTTTTAAATAGGCTTCATTAGATATATAAATATAAATCACACCGCCACAGATTTTTTTAAAGTGGATGTCCCAGGGGCTTCAGAAAGACTGGATGATGAAAAAGGAAAAAGGAAAAGGGCTTGGAATGAGTCCCAAGAGAGCACTTTTGAGTCATTTCAGTTTTACATTATCACATTATATTAAACATATTGAAAAAACCATAAAGACCCATGAACTGGTGATAACAGTGAGGTAACATGATCTCGCATTATTTCTCAATTTTTTAGTAGTTGACATTGACTTTGCAACTTTCAATGATTTTACAACATTTTATGTTGTAAAATTTTATACAATAAGGCATACTGACTATAAGTTATAGAATCTTAGATAATAGATATTTATCTACAGATTAGATTGTGCTAATTACAGAAGACAGAAGAATTACTTACTTCCATTAAGAATTCAAATGAAGTCAATATTTAATAAAATGTTGTTTTTCATGAGACACTTGTTTTTTGAAGGAATTGTAGTTTTTGCTACTGTCATCCTTATTTTTTTATTTACTTATATTCTTATAAAATTTTCTATAGTATGTTTTGGAAGAATGTGATAGCACAGCATGTACAGAGTTTGCTCTCATAAGTTAGAGGACTGAAACCTAATGTACAGATTTTGGCTGGCTTGAATGAAAATATAAAGATTGTGGTTATAAGGAGAGATAAATAAAAAAATATAAAGAAACTTTAATATAGTAAGAGGTTAAATTATATTACTCACAAAAGCAAAAAATAAAACTCTTCCACTAAGTTCCACATTTTTGTATCTTATATCTCAGAGACTTAGATTGTATTAACCAAAAATCATCATTCTGTCCTTACAAAAAGATCATCTAAACAAGATGAACATGAACTTGATAGCAATAAAATATCATTTTTTCAGAATTAAAAATTAAATAAATGACATAAACATATCTGCCTTACAATGATCTTTTTCAAGGTCCAAGAAATAATATTTTTGTATTTTTTGTATGCAAGGCTGATTTTTTATATTAGGAATTTAGAAAGAATAGCTCAGAGTAGTTTCTTGGGATGTAATATTTAAGAACTTCATTATTGTACTATAAATTTATACTAAGAACATATAATGGTATCATAGGCAGGAACGAACAGGAAATATACATGAAGCTTCCATGAAGCTTCCAGATCAGAAGATGTGGTGTCTCCACATAGCTACAGCTGTAAAAATAAATCAAGCCAGTCTGCATGAAACTTCATCAATCTGCCCAGAAAACAGACCAAAAAAGTTGTGATATACATGCAATATACATCATGATTTATAAAAGAGGAGAAACAGGATTTCCTTCTTTTATTCCGAAATTGACATTCTGGTAACAGAATAGTTCATCAGCATGTTTTCCTGAAGTATTGCTGAAGCAAAAATGTAAAAACTTCAAAAAAATATAACCACTTAAAAAAATTCTTACTGAGCAACATGGAGCAAGAAAAGTTAATGATACAGGCACTGAGCTAGAAAGTAAGGAAAAATGGAAAATATTTTAGTCTCTAAATTAAATCTAACTCCAAAAATTGTCCACATTTCAAACTGCTCCTGTATCCCTCCTAAATCCGAGAGCCTGGGCTATCTTTCCAAAGATCTCATGCCATGGAAGTAGAATAAAATTACAGAGATCAGTACACAAAAAGCATCTGGCACTTAACAGTCAGGATTTTTTTAAGTAATCTGTTATTCTTTCTATATTAATTTATTTTTCAAAGACGTTCCATAAAAATATTGACATAGCATTTAATATTCTGCATTTTGTTTATATTCATTTCAAGGATATCTAAAAGAAATAAGTATTTAAACTTATGTTAATATGAACTTGGTAAAGCAATTCTGACACAGTACCTCCATTGCTTTTTCATTATAAGAAACAAGCAGAAAATATGTTTTATTCAACTGAAACAATTTTCTCTCACATGCCAACTAGTGATGTTATGTTACTCTCATATAATAAAACTTTTTGCGCTTTGTCTCTGGAGCTTATTTCATCACTCCACTATTAAGGAGACTCAATTACAGCATTTCCTGGTTATAATTATTTGCTTTTGCAACAATAATTTTTTTAAATATAATTTTGCTCTGAATTTTATCTTATCCTTTTTAATGTGTTTGGCAACAAGAAATATTTGGTCATGATACCTTTCTGTATAGAGATATAAGCAGCAACATTTAGCATGATATAGATATAATTGGAAATGTTTGGAAAGAAAAAAGATCAACCAAGTACTTCAGTGATACAACGTATGGGTCTGTGGAAGCAAAGAAATATCCATTCTATTGAAAGCAGCAGTATTAATCTCTATTGTCTGTGATGTGTTTTACAATGGTATTTGTGAAATTTGTGAATGCAGAGTATATTATGCAGCCCTCTCATTTCCTACTTAGATGAGAACAAAGATGATCACAAATTGTACATAGCCTGATTCTATCTCTTCGAAGATGTAATATTGGTGAACACAAGTGCCAGTGTTCACAAACATCCCTGACATGAGCAAGCCTGGACTACTGATGAACTTCTCAATTTTGGAGCCATGTACTTCTGCAGAGGTAGCAAAAAGACAGCCAAAAAATTTCTGAATTTCAGGAATAAGCAAAAGAATCTTCAGAAAAATCATTCTAAATACTCATATGGCCTAGCTTCCTCACAGTATGACTTTGTACTCAAAACAACACACATCGGGAAGAGAAAGATAGAGGAAAAAAATAAACTTGTTATGTTGTTGTTGGAGTTGCTCATTATTCCAATAATTTCCCCTCTATTTTCCATCTTCGCTTATCTTCCCACAAGATTTCTACCCACCTGTGAGTGTAATAAGGATCTCACCAAGCCTTGATGCCTTGAACACCAGAGACAGAATTGTTCTTACAGGGGTGCTTTGATCTTGGGACACACAGGCGTTTTTCCTCTCTTTGTTAAGGTGATTGTACTGCTCTCAGCATCATTTAGTTTTCTCAAAGAAGAACTGAGAGGTAAAGAACAAGCAGAAAGCCAACCTCTGCATGGAAACAGTTAATCAGTTATCAACATCACTGTATGGGATTTAGACCTATTTTTATTTGGAGCATTTTTACTACTGGAGACTACTGAGGAAATAATTTAGGGTGAATCTTCTCATAAAAATATGAAAAAAAATCAGACGCAAAAAGACATGCTCACTGTGTGCAAAGGTGAGAAAGCAAAGAGTAACAATCAGACCAAGGAGAAAATGTTTTTGCTTTGGTTATTTATCTTTTTTCCCTTAAACAGGAAATTTAAAAATAATCTGCCATATAATTCAGCTGTTATGTAAACTATCCATGTGTAAACTATGATTTTCCAGCTCTTGAATAGGGTAGGCTTAGATAGACAAACTGCAGAAATGTTCTCACAGTAGTTCCACCTCAAAATCTGTTCTAGACAGTGTCCCTTAAAATTTCTATTCTTGCCAGAATAGCAGCTCAAATAATGGGTTGAGATCAAAGTCTCCTGTGCTTTCCTAAAATATAAACAAACAAAACTCTCCTGATCTGATTTCTGATCTTAAAAGCCCATGAGTATCTCTACTCCCCATTCATTAGCAGCTGGTTTATACTCAGAATCAATTGTCAATTAGGAAATGTCCTCTTCACTTTAAGATGTACAGGCCCTTAAAAAATTTTCAAAAATCCCTTACTACATTAGAGGTAATCTAGACTTTTTGGCAAAAGAATATGACAAAAATATACCCAAAAGATAGCAAATGTATCCTAAAAAATCAGTTTTCTTAAAAATGCTGCTTACCTCAAGGCTGCCCCAACTTTTTCCTTCATCAGTCTCACAGTTCCTTATTAATTTATTCAACATTATTCCCAAGAAGCTACTAACATCTACTAGGAACTCCTAAGATTGTTTTCTGAAGAATGAAGAAGGTAACTTGGGCATCCTTTAGTTTGAACAAGGTTTGTCCAACAGTATTCTTCATTCTGAAGGCCCATGTTCATCTTCCATTTAAATGTCCTAAGCTGATCTAAAGGTCTATTTTGAGCTTTATGTTAATACACTCAACAATCAGAATTGTAAGTTTCCCAGGAAGCAGGAAAGGGAGCTTGCATCTAGCAACACTTCTTGTAACTATATATTTTTCAAATGAAATACATAGTTATGTGCAAAAATTCAGGCTTAATAAGATTTGCATATGCACATAGTTACATTTTAAAAGGAAATGGGACAAGTATTTTTGTCTTTCAGTTTTCCCTACTTTTATATTCTTTTATTTGCCTTTTAATTGATCTCTGGATCCCTGAAACCCTAAGAAGGAGCTGAAACCAAAGAATGTCCAACCTATTTTCCTCATGTATGATATACATTTATACATATTGTGTATGCCATGTGTGTTATATTCATTTCTATCTACCCATTTGTATACACTCATATACCTATACCTATACCTGTATATATGATGTATATACGTCCAATCCTAAACCTCACAGCTGTCTTTCACATGGCCACATCTTGGGGGCATGGAAGGGGCTGAAAACCTCATTCATTGTGCAGCTGCTCTGCATCTATACTAACTGGAGAATGTAAACCAAAATTGTTCTTGAACACATAGAGTAAAACTGCTCTGCCCTTTCAGGAATAAGGTTATTGTATAAAAATATGAGATTTATGGGGATTTCGTTTGTGTAGTTTCATTCCACAAGTGAATGTGTGGAGGGAAGGTATTAAGCAGCAAGTTTAAGCTGGATGGTTTGGGTGGGGTGAAGGGTAAGTAAAGGGGGTAATTTCTGTCTGCCCATGTAGCAGGGTACAGCAAGCCTCTATTAGTATCTCATTAGCCATGACTAATCAGCACCCAGAAATGAGTGTTGGCTTTTGCTCGTTTTGTTGTGGGTTTGTTTTTTGGTTTTTTTTCTATTTCCATTGGCTGAAATCTCATAGATGAGTGTAACTGTATGATCTTTACCACAGACAAAAGTCTGTCAGCCCCCAGTGTTTTAATCAAAACAGTAGGGACCTTTAGCAATGAGTCCCATTTAGCTACATTTTCTACCCTAACTGCTGAGTATCTCCTGGGGGAAAGAGCAGCTTTGCTGCCTCCCAGAACTGCCTATCACAGAGGAAGTGCTCAAGCATAACAATCCTTGTGATTTAGAGATGTAAAGAGTAAAGTTGCATCTGATAATTTCTCTGGGCTTTTCTTTTTCCTTTGACAAAGAGACTTTTTGTGCTCTTCTAAACTCTTCAATATTTATTTTCTTTTGAGACAGTGGACAGCAGGGATACTGAAAGTGTCAGAGCTCTTCAGTCTAGGAAAAGGAAACCAAGGCAAGATGTGATAGGTGTTCAACTATGTTGAAGTATAAAGATGAAAAGAATAAACTGTTCTTCTTGTGCCTCATAGATAAGACACACAGCAACGAAAATACTTTATGGCCAGGCAGGTTTAGGTTAGGCACCACGAGAACACTCAGTACTACTAAGGCACGGGAACATATCTTTGGAGGGTTCTTATTACTGGTGTGCAAACACCTGCAAGGAATAACACAGATATAATTTCCTCTGCTTTCATATAGAGGTGTGAACACTCAGAGCCTCCCCAGTCCTGTTTTCATAAATCTATGGCAATGAATGCTGTGTAGTCATAGGAAAAATGCCCTCAAATTCATACACAGCATATTACATTCTATAGTTGATGCTTTATGTTCTATATTTTGGATTTATGTTTTATATTCTGTTCTATAGTTTTGATTTTATTGTGAAAAAAATTATCTATTCCCTATACTAACTTAAAATGTACACTTGTTTGGGTAAGTCACTCAGTACCTTAGCATAATAGTCTTATATTTAGCTCCCTGCTTACATACAAGAGTAATTTAAATTCTGACCTATTGGGCTTATCCAAGTAGGAATACTTTAACAAACCTGGTAAACAAATTTGAAGTTCATAGTTTTGGTGCAGTAGTCCTTGCTGCTTTAATTAAGTCATTCTGCAGTAATTTGTGATATGTTTTATTCTTTGCCATGGCCAAGGATGGTTTTTTTTTTAATGTTTTCCTTGAAGAGTGGTCAGTAGCACATACTTAAAGATCAGAGGGTATCAGGCAAATAGATTCAATTTGCCTGGCATACCTTCCAACCTAGAAAAATTGTTAAGTGTTAATTTTTTAGGGCAGGGTTCTCTGTGTAGACTGTTAGTCGAGATGGCCCTGTCCCTTAGCAGTGTGCTGAATCTTTCAGAAACCATTTATAGCATTCTCACACCTCATCTTAGCCATCTGAATCCTACTTTATTCTATTTTGTTTCTCATGTTATAGGAATTATGGTACTTCTGCCTGCTCTTTACCGTCTCTAGTTTTCTTATGGCTATTTTGAAACTGGATGACTGGAGCTGTGTAAAGTACTCAAGACACGGTTTCAGAATGCATTTGCTTGGTGTTGTGTTTATGTCTTTGGTTTCACTTTCTTTCCTAAAATTTAGATTTGTCTTTTTTTAACTGCCACTGAATGCTTAGACTGAAGTTCTAGAGATTGATATGTATGTCCCTTTCCAGAGTGGCAATACCTGTTTTAGAGCCTAGAAGAATTAAGGTATAAATTAAATGAAATTTTTATTTATTCGCATTACTTTACATTTATTGACACTGATACTTTACATTAATATTGTAAGAGTCTTTTGTATTTCTTCAACCACTGCTCTGAGTAATTATGTAGCATGTGAAGAGTGAGTACAGAAATCCAAATGTCGCAGTCCTTGTCTAGTGGACTGGGCACTACATTAATTCAAGCACCTGTTTGTGAGCCTTGATTCATATTACAGTCATCTAAGAACCAGCTCCACCCTATGAGCAGGAGAAAAATGATTTAGACCTACCTCTTTATCCATTCCCATGTTCAATGGCATGGCTTGAACAGAGACTTTAATATAGGTACATAACAAGGGTTCATTTTTTAGAGATAAACATTTAACGGATTTATTCTTGTTGCTTAAGTATTATTACCCTTGCAACGGAGCAATAAGATGATCACCTATTATGAAGCTATTAACTCTTAAATAACTGTATTAATTTCATTAAAATAATGGAAGACTGCATGGCATATTCATTCCATGTGTCTTTGCAATTACTTTGACTACAGTACAAACTGTTATTCTCAGATTTATACCAGACTATTACTGTTCTATTTATATTATGGGTATGTAAGTATTTTAATTACAGAGCAGAAATAACAAAAAGATCATAGTTGAAGTGGCAGAGATAAGGTTTCACTTTATTTGCATTTTACCATTTCCTGACATCTGACCTTGTCTTGGCTACTTTGATATTCCTTCAGCAAAAGTAGTTGTGTTTGTTTCTGTGACCATGGATTTATGAATACATATAACATATTTTAAGTGGTATTTTTATAGATGAGCAGACACAAATTTCACCATTGGTTTTCTGTGTAACTCTTTTTAGAGTCCAAGAGAACATAGACATTAACACATAACTATCAGTAAAGCAGAAAATGGAAAAAGTCTGTATATGTTGATGTGAAAATACTTACTCCTGGGTAATACAGGGGAATTTGCATCACACTTAATGGGGGATTGGGGGAGTAGTTTAAACAGGTTGTAGGAAAGTGAACTAGTAAAAAGTGGAGTGTGATACATCTGTTCTGAAGGTGGCAGTTAAGACAGCAATTTCAAAGGAAAAGAAAAAAAAAAAGAGGAAAAAATAGTTTCACCAGCGGTTCCAAAATTTCCAGCATCCAGAGACGAGGTCTGTTTGCCATGTTAGGACAGTGCATACACATTGTTTAGCATGAAAGAACCTTAAAGTAGTCACAACCTAACTGGCACCCAGTAGTGCCCTGGGGCATTCTAAAAACAAAAGACAAGGGGCAAATAACTTCATGAAGATTCAGCTTTATTCACACTTTTACACTAAATCTTTCTCAGGAAGTGTCGAGGCATATCCCTTAAGCAATCGAGCTATTAACTAATAGCACCTTGGATTAAAGAAACATTATTGGGTCCCCCTCTGTTTTGCTCGTTTGCTTCTAAGTTGCACAAGTGAGTATGTTAAGTCTAGTTTCTGTCTGAGGGAGTTAGGGGATACAGGTTGTTTGGGAAGCATCAATATGCACTAGTACCAAGTTTATCAGATGAGATTGGAAGACAAGGAAGGCATGGGCTTTTATTTTCTAGTATTTTCATTTTCATTTTGTGCAGTTATCAAACAACCAAAGTACAGACTTCTCAATTTCACAACTTTGAATCTTTCAAAGGTGTATTTTTTCTCTTTTCCCTGGAAAGCAAACTGAATTCCGCAAACATCTGTCAAATGTTCATGTTGAATTGTTCACTATTATACTCAAGAATGTTTGTGTCGTGAATGCAAGCTTAAGATACTGCTCAGCCTTTTTGAGGGCTTTAGTTTTTTAGTATTTGATTAGTCTGTAAACATAGTAAAAGGCATTTTAACAATCTTTCTGACAATATTTTCTTTGAAATTTGTTTCTCAGTTTGGATAAATATCATTTGACCTTGAGCATTATATTGATTCCTTAATCGAGTATATACAGGAGATATTAAAAAAACTAGTGTTCATCCACACAATATCTGCAGCCAAAATAATCTTACTTTATAATTGTGTTAAGATTTAAACCTATGAGTACAGATTTTTTTATCATTGTGTAAATACACATGACTAACTTTTCCATATACTAATTTGGATTTGAAAAATACTCTCTTGTTCCAAGATTATTCTGAAAGCTAAATCCCATGTATTTACATAGTACCCATTACACAACTCTTTTTTAGCTCTTGCAAAGTGCTTATTCTGAGTCTCTTCACCTTTAAAGCACTTTACATATTTTTCTTAGCTGACAACAATTTTAATGTCTAGATAATATTTTGAGAGGTAGAAAAGGTAAAAATACAAAATTATACTTCTTGTCTTTATTTGTTAAGTCTTAGGTGAGTGAAGAAACATTTTGAATTGGTGAAAGTTTTGCTCCTGCTACCACTTTTTGCAGCTATTAGCCTTATTGAACCTACACAAGAGGAAACTCAAATTACTGAATCATTCAGACAGAGCTTACACAGATGGACAATTCTAGCATGTTGTAAGAGTCTGTCTTCAGGAAATTGCTTTGTCCCATGTGTTGTGGAGTCTCAAAGCCACAGCAGAGTGGCTGGGTGTGGAACAGATAATGATTATCATAGAATAGGAAAGAAAATTATGAAGAGTTACATGGCATTCGAAAACGAGTTTTCTCTAATCTTTCTTAACCTTTGCTCTTTCTGTAAGTAGTGTCCTCAGAGGAGTATTCCTCAATTTGGGAGCAAAAAAAGGATACTGCAGTGTAATGGTTCTCATTTTTCAGTAAAATCTGGATTATTACGATTCATTTGGAGTTTGATCCCGTTATATTTTATCTCAACATTATATGACATCATTAAAGACATCTTATATTGTTTTTGCCCATGGTTAGAAATTATGTCTGCTTAATCAATTCCATTATGCATTCAACCATCCATGACACATCAAAGGCTAATAAGATTTTTTTTAAAACTTTGCTTGCTTAAAATGATTTCCCTCCAGATCAAGATGCAGAGCACAAAATATTAATCAGTTTAAATAAATATCAAGACTACCCAAATAATATGAATAATTGGCACAGTGCAGTGCCTACTGCCCAGTTCCCAACAGCTGGTCACACTGGCACATGGCACCATCTCAACAGTCTTTGAGATAATGACTTTGGCATCTGCCGATGAGCGTTTGCTACTGCCCACAGAATTTACAACTCACAAGTGGGAAACAGAGGCTCCAACAGAACTTTTTTATGCAAGGTCTTTGAAATTTATTAATGTAATGCAAACACAAGCCTTCCAACCCATTAAATTGTTGATGTTATGCGAATCCACTCTGGAATTGCAGATCCTCATTAACATTATTTGCATGTTAATCTGCATCTTTTTAATTAGTGATATTATTTATGCACATAATTTTCGCCTACTGGTGCCAAGGCTGAAGCGCATTAATTAATCTACTGAGATGCCAAACTGTTTATTTTCTCCCGTACTTTTATTTGTTTACATGGTGTTTTGGATTCAGGGAAAATAAAAAAGAGCCTCAAGAATAAAAGCAGAAAGACAAGATTAACTAAAAGCTCTTTTTGTTTTCATAATTTAAATTGTAATATTAGCCAAATGTTGTGTTTCTTCCCTCAGAGATCGGTTATTCAGTTACATTACCTTGATGTATTATTAAAATTTATAATGGACTCTGGAGGCTTCTTTTAGTTCTCTCCTTCATTTACAGAATATACTCAATGTTATTTTAATCTTCCTACAACGCTTCCATGCATAGGCAATGATCAGTTCTCCCTTGCGAATCTCCAGTGCTGCTCCACTTTGCACAACTGATAAACATTTAAATAAGCCTTTTCAAAAAAGAATAGCATACTAAAATTATTAACCCATTAATGGAGTTAGGAATTGCATGACAATTCATCTTTCCTCTAACTAGGTCAATTGTAACATTTATCTGATCAACAGCAGTGAACTAGTCTTGTCTCTAAAATTCTGCATGCCTTACATAGACAAGCTTAGAAAGCATTGACTTCAGCATCACCTTTACATTTTTTATATACTTATCTATTATATTTGCTGGCATTTCTTCCTTCCTTCCTCACTTCTTTCTCTTTTCTTTCTTTCTTTCTTTCTTTCTTTCTTTCTTTCTTTCTTTCTTTCTTTCTTTCTTTCTTTCTTTCTTTCTTTCTTTCTTTCTTTCTTTCTTTCCTTCCTTCCTTCCTTCCTTCCTTCCTTCCTTCCTTCCTTCCTTCCTTCCTTCCTTCCTTCCTTCCTTCCTTCCTTCCCTCCCTCCCTCCCTCCTTCCTTCCTTCCTTCCTTCCTTCCTTCCTTCCTTCCTTCCTTCCTTCCTTCCTTCCTTCCTTCCTTCCTTCCTTCCTTCCTTCCTTCCTTCCTTCCTTCCTTCCTTCCTTCCTTCTTTTCTCTCTTTCCTCTCTTCTCTCTCCTCTTTCCTCTTTCCTCTTTCCCTTCCTCTCTTTTCATCTTTTTCTCTCTTTCTCTCACAAATGGGCAAAGATGTACTTCCAAACCGATTTTCTCTACTGAAAAGCAGCATTACAATATTATGTTTTTCACTCTCCCCTCTCAGGGGAAGCAGTGAGTTCCAGTTGCACGTAGGAAGGTAGAAGTATTCCCTCCTCACCTGTACAAAGCTCTTGTTTGTAACCCCTGAAGAGCAGTGTGGCACTCAGATTTTAAAACTGTGCTGTGTACATGCACAGGAAAACTTTTACTGGGTCATGGCTTAAACCTTGCCCAGGATGGACTTCAGACCAGTATGATACAAGAAGAAAATGCCAGATTTTAAGGCATGGAAGGTTTATTCATGCAACAGGTTGAAAGTGAAATATAGTTGCTGTTAGAATCTCCATGTAGGCTTCAAATGTGGAAATAAATCCTTAAAGATGTGGATTAGTGAAGGACAAAAGAAGCACTCGGATATGGAAAAGGTTTCATTGCATGAATGCTGCATGTAGCTTCATATATTTATACAATGTTTCTGTGACTGAAACATATCTTCTGCATTTTTTTTTTTTTTATTTTTTTTTTTTTTTTTTTGGTGATGGTTCATGCACATTCCTCTTCTAGGAAGGCAGACCTGGATGGCACCATTTGACTGGCTTAATATGGTTTGTTAGCTGAACTCCCATCATAATTCAAACAATCTTCAACCTTTTCCCCATGCCATGGTTGTGTAGAAGAGTAAGTTAGTTCAATACACAACTGGGTACACTGACTCTACTTGCTTGCAAATGTCACAGAGCAGTTTTTAAATTATTTTACAATTTCAGTAGGGTACAAAACACCTAGGGTAGAATCAGAACATCCAATATTTATTAAGACTCTATTTTCTCAACGTGTCCACTAATAATTTAGACTCATGCCCAATAACTTTTGATAACACACAATACTGAGTTCCTTAGACTAAGCTGGGGAGAAAACTTCTATCTAACTGCAGAAATCAATAAATTAGGCCAGCAAATTATTTCTGCACTTTTGTATTTAATCTGTGGTGTATTTCGAAACTACAATTTAAATGTGTGCTTGTATTAAGTACTGCGTGGTTCTCTATATTTGCCTCAGCAGAAAAAAAGGATATGGTTTTATATTTTATTCTTGAGAAAGGCAAGATGACCTTGAAATTAAAGTCCCTCATAATTCTGAAAAAATGGGGCAGAATTAAGACTGTATAGGCAACTTTTTCTTTTCCCAGTATCAGTTAAATATTTATGTTTTCTCAACTTTTTTTCCTTAATGAAATCTCTATATATATTAACATATCTTTGTATGGATATGCATATGCATTGCATAGAGTAAAAGCCAACATGCTGAAAGAGGGGGTAAGGAAGCAGAAAACTTGAAGAGGGAATATTGTTTATGATGCCTTCTTAAGCAAGATGTCATGAACTGGCAAGTGAATTGTGCAACAGATCCATCTAACATAACAAGAAAACATTTACTTTTGTTTATTGCTTTTGGCATAAGTTACAGAAGCCTGTTTTATTAATAGTTTAGATTTGCTGTAATACTTTAATGTCATACAGTTTGTGTTTTGCTGCATGTTTTTAATTTTCAAATTCATATTTTAAAAAAATCAACTGTAAAAGTCAAAATAATTTACAAACACTCTTTAAGGAAACTAAATAGTAACCCTGTGAAATTAAAAAAGAGTATTATCATTAATTAAGTAAAGAAATTATACAACAGAGTTATTTAAACTCAGTCCTTACAAATCTAAATTCACCCCAGGTCACACAAGAAGCCTGTGTAGAGCCGAAAACAGAATTCACATCTCTAGAAATGTACTTTTGTTCCTTAATGAAGTTTTTGTCTATTTGACATTAGGTATGGTCAAAAGTGATCAAATTCATTGGATATTTAACATTATTCAAATGAGGAAAATGAACTGGATTGCTAGCCTTTTTCAAATAAAAGGAACATAATATGAAACTTGTCATTATTCATTATTGGTTAAAGAAATATAAATACTTCATAGAGATTATTATTCATCATGTATTCATTTAAGGCCAAATTTTCAGCCCATGGGATCACTCATGCAGATTTGCCTATTTGTCTGAACACCAGTATTGTCACAGAGAAGTGGGGTGATTTTGTATGAAAACTGGTGGCTGGATATACAGTAATCTGACCCACACACATTCAGGAAAATTGTTTTGCATTTACTACAGCAGTATGTTAGTGAAATATATGTATACTCAGACAGCTTACTAGAAATAAAATACAGCATGGAGGAAAAAGTCTAGGAGGTTCCTGGAGTGCCCAGAAGAAAACTTCCGCACACAGCTGGTGAGAGAGTCAACCAGGGAAAGAGCCCAGCTAGACCTATTGTTTGTGAGCAGAAAAGGATTTGTGGGTGACAAAATAGTTGGAGCCTGCCTTGGGAACAGTGATCATTAAGTGATAGAGGTTTTGATTCTTGCAGAAGGAAGGAGGGCTGCAAGCAAAACTGCCATCTTGGGCTTCCAGAGTGTAGACTTTGGTCTATTTGGACACTGGTCCAGAGAGTCCCTTGGGAAGCAGTCCTGAAAAGCAAGAGTCTTGGAAGATTGTGCATTCCTCAGAAAGGAACTCTTAAAGTTGCAGGAGTAGGCTGTCACTGTGTGCTGAAAGATGAGCCATGGGGAAAGAAGAACAGCCTGGCTGAACAGAGAGCTTTGACTAGAACTCAGGGAAAAAAAGGTTTATCACATTTGGAAGAAGGGGCAGCCAGCTCAGAAGGATTACTGGAATGTTCTGACATTATGCAGGGAGAAAATTGGAAAGGCCAAATCTCACCTAGAATTTATCCTGCACACTGCTGTAGAAGATATAAAAAATATTTCAATAAATAAATCAGCACCAAAAAAAAAAAAAAAAAGAGCTAAGGAGAGTTTCTCTCCTTTATTGAATGTGTCAAGCCAGAGAAGCCTGGGTTAGATTGTATATTAAAAAAAATTTCTTCACCAAAGATGTTGTCAAACATTGGAACAGGCTATTGAGGCAAAGGGCTGAGTCACCATCCTTGGAGGTATTTAAAAGTCCTGTACAGCTGGCATTAAAGGACATGGTTTAGTGGTGGACCTGGCTGTGCTGGGTTAATGGTTGGACTTGATGACCCAAAAGGTCTTTTCCAACCTAAATGATCTATGAAAATTTCTGAAGTTTACCTCCAGATTTTCTTGGTAATACAATGGAAATTAAGATTTAAGAATGAATATTAATAAAATATTTATTGAAATCACCTCTTAGTGCAGAAGGATAAGTGTTAATGCTGAATAATCTTCTTGTCATCTCATCTGTAAGTGCATTCTACGAATAGTAAGTGTTGCCTGTGTAATGAGGAACCCAAAATTTTAACAATATTATTATTTTAACAATAATTGTGCTTTTCAAAATATCAGATAGTCCATGTTTTTAATTGCAATATTTTTGTTAGAACTCTTCATCTAATAAACCACTGTATTCATTATTTGTCATCAGCTAAGTGAGAATTTTTTATTTCATGTATGGAGTTAAGCTTTTACTTTCTCTTGTAGACAAGAGTCACAGATATTTTTATTATTTTATTTTTATTTTATTTTATTTTTTCAAGTGGTTGAACCTCCAAATCATCATCAGATATTCACAGTTACAACTGCGTAAGGTAATTTTCTTTACATTTCTACCAATATGTAGAATATTCTCTGTCCAGACTTTGCTGGTATAGTGTGAGAGCACAACATGCTAAATCTGATTTCTTTTCCTTGCCATAAGACAGGAGAACAAAAGAATCTTGATTTTAATTCAGTTGAGAAAACATAAGCTTATGATATTATATTATAAAATACATTCTTTAAAAGAGATAAAAACCGAACTCTTTTTGAAGAAAATACATCCAAAACCCAATAAAAAATAAAAATGAACTGGAATATACCTTGAACTGACTTTTTTTTCTCACAATAACTCTTTTGGTTTTCCTGGAAAATACACTAGAGTTTTATGTGTTTTGTTAGTTTTAAATTAAATTGTTAAAAAAATAAGTGCATTCAAACATACTATGGAGCTTTAATAATACTAGAAGACTTCAGGAGAAAAGGGTTAAACCTACTCTTTCTTACTTGCATACATATCAAACCAGTGATAAAGATCCTGGTAGGTTTCATTCAAGTAGCCTTTCCCTGAAAAATTTGTGCAAATTAACTTTAAATTTAAAGTTTATACCTTATTTTTCTGCTAATATCCCCCATCCTGAAGTCTGTCCCTCCTGGCAATCTTCTTTCTCCACCGGCTATCCCATCTCCTCTTAGGAAATTCATCCATCCCGTTCATCCCTCAGCAGTACAAGATGCAGGATAAAGCAGCAATGATGTATGGCTGTCATTCCTTTTCTTTTTGAACACATTCTTCTCATTAGGGCACATAAAGAAGTCAGGCCCAAGAACCTTAAAGGAAGAGGGTAAAGTATGCTTTCTCATCTTTCTCAACCTTACCATTTTTAATCTGTTAAACTTGTTTATTCTCATCCAATGTGCAATGTTAAGAGCATTAAGGGAAGCAATTCATGCATGATTATTTTGTGACAAATGTGAAAGACATCACTTTCTATTACTTAAAATTGCAAAGATGTTTATTAGAGATTTTGAGTGTATTCTTTACCAAGCTCTCCTATTTCACTGAGTCATTCTTGTTAAATTTCTTCCAATTATGTAAGTCAAGGAAAAGATGGCTATGCAGTGACATTTGCACTCTGTGTGTTGGTTTACAACCTCTTTAATTATAACTAGTCTCTAAAGCACTTTCACATACCCTTAAATACAGCTGATCCTTTTATATAATTTCATTTGGCTGTTAGAATTTGGAGAATATCCAGTAAAGCACTTCAGCAAATTCAATAAAGTACATAGTATAATTAATATAAAATCCAATAATGATGGTAAACTGGTCTTCCTAGAGAACAGCCAGTAAGACATCATAATTTGGCTATTGGCATAAATATTTTAAGTGAATTGTTTAACAACAGTGGCTTAGAATTCACCCTGACTTAAAATATGAAGTTTAAATACTGTGTTGTGTATGCAAATAGTATCAAGGATAATATACCTTAAATGTATGAGTAAGCATATTGCAAATTTATATTATTGCTTGGCCTTTGCTACATCTGCAGAGGATGAATTAACATGTAGTTTCACTTCAAGGTTTAGCTTTACATTTACTTCAATAGCAAAAATGCCAGAGAGATGCACTGAGCTGCATTGTTATTCAAATATTTGTTTCAGTATTTATATTCATATGTGACTGTGCATAGAGGAAAAAGAAATGGTATCTTTCATCAACAGCCATTAAGTAAAATCAAGCGGTTAAGGCAATTTCACTTTCTGACATATATACCCACTTAAAATATCTATTCTATATGTCAAACCAGATATTGTAAAAGTGGATTTTAATGGGAATAATGTATCTGACTTTATTTTAAGTGTACCTATCATTCTATATTTGACAGGCATCATCACAAGGCTTTCTAACAGGCAATAATTTTGGCATTCTTCTCTGTAATGACCTGTCCACCCAGAAGTATCTCTAAACTAGAAGAATGAATCTCAGTCTGAAGAGAAAAATAAACTCCTCAAAATCAGCTTCTTTTCAAGATGCTTCCAATGTTATTATTCCATTAATAATGCATTTTTAGTTGTCAAAACTGATCAACATCATAGTTTTTTCCTAGATACTGTTTATTATAAATCCCTTCGTAACAATACATTATTTTGAGGTGAATAAGAAACAAAACCATTCACTGTCAAAGGGAATTAAGAGTCAGGAATCTATAGTCTTTCAGATGGGGAAATAAAAAATTAGCATACAGAGATCTGTTTTAAAATATCAGTAAGTATTTCCTGGCATAAAAAATGAACAATGTGTAGCCAGGCAGAGAGATTAAAGTTTCCTGAAGCATTTCCTAATTGTTCGTGTTGGCTAATTAGAAAGTAATATTTGAGCAATAACAACTTTTCTCTACAGTCTCAGTCAGGGTTTTTATCAGACAAGATTATTATATTGAGAACCCTCTCAGGAAATCAGAATTGTTTAAATCAAACTTTGCTATTATGACATCATTTTAATCTTATGCTCAGACCTTTTAAAATCTTATTGTTTACCAGTTACAGTAAGAATTCAACTTCCACATGATGTTTATGTATGTTGAACAAGGGGAGACATTCCTTCAGAGAGATCCCCATTGCTAGAACAGATGGGCATTGTCTCAGTACTGTTAAACAGGGTGATGTGGAACATTTTGTTTCATGCAGAAAGCAAACCCAGTAAAATTAGCTCTTTTCAGTGCTTTTGACGCTTTGGTGGAGAAAATCTCCTCTCATCTGGGGAGATGAGTATAAGACATCTGAATCAGTTTTGACTTGGGGAATTCGGTATGTAAAAACTGACATTTTCTTTTTTTTCAGCTTCCCACCCAGTGCCCCAGGTAGGTCCCTAGAAAAACCTGTTAAATGCTAGTAAGAAAAAATTATGATGTTACACCCTCTTTTGTCTCACATAAAAAAAAAAAAAAAAAAAATCAATATTTTCATACTAATTTATATTTATAATTTCAACTTATAGAGAAATTACGGTTAACTACTGCTCCTCAGTAATGACAGTATTTACCATTTAAATCATAGATTTGAAGATACTTTCAGGAAGTTGATCAAATGTAATTACTAAAGATGGGACTCTGAGATACAAGGAAACTCTGTTACACATAATGCAACAGGGACAAGTCATCACCAATAAACTAAGCTCAGACATTATAATGAGCCAGTCTTGATCTCCTATAATATATCCTAAAGAGCTGAGGTCCTTTGAGAGAAAATAGCACAGAAGTCATAAACCACAGTTCTTACTGATATATTACGAACTGCCAAGGATGCTTGGTTGCTAATTATCTTCACAGTTCCAAAAACAAAATTCAGAAAATCTCAGAGATTTTCCTTGGGCTCTGAAAAGTGGAGGTGATAATTTACTATCCATAATTTTGCCAAAAAAATTTCAAGCATTATGTTCTCATGTGTGGCCATACTAATGAATGACTTACAGTTTTTTTGCATGCCTCAAACCAAATTTGTACTAACTGGAAAAAATACAGAACAAACAGAACAAATAATAAAAGAACAACAACAAAACCCTGAAACAAACAAACACCACAAAAAAACCCCCAAAAAACCCCACAAAACAAAACAAAACAAAAAAAACCCCAAACCAAACCAAAACAAAACAACACAAAAAAACCCCAAAAAACCACACACCTAACCAACCAACCAACCAAAAAAAACAAACAAAGCAAAAAAAAAAAACAAAACCAAAAACACCTTACATTGCAATCTTTCTTGGAAAGAATACAAATATTTCAAATGGTAATTTCTTGCCACTTAGATCAGGTTAATGAAACCTTTTCTAAGTATCAATAAAGAAGATATAAATAAGATATTTTTCAAAAAGGTACTGCACAGTACCACTAACTCACCACACAAGATTTGTTCAGCCAATCCTTTAAGTAACTCAAAAAAAAACCACCTTTGATATAATCAGGTTATTTGATAGAGTCCTTCATACAACTGCTTTGTCCTCCTTGTTCCATGCTTATTGTCAGAAAAAGGAAGAAAGACCTGACCTGTTGCACATCTACCAAATGGGAATGTTTTTACTTAGTTCAGGTGGGCAAATTTATCCCTATATCTCACAAACTTGCTTCCTTTTGTAGCCAGATACAGAAGAGACAACAACTAAGTGAATATTCCATCTCTGTCAGCAAGTTCATTTCTGAGCTGATCCTAAACCTTCATTCAAATGTTGTGATGTCTTAATTCAAACCACCACCAATACACTCCAATTCATTTCAATTTCTCACCAAACTGGAGTGCTGCCACTAGAGTCCAAAAAAGTAGAAAGGAACTCCTGCATGAAAAAGAACACTGCAAAATCCATAAAGAAAAATATTTCAGTATAAAGTTAGCTATAATCCCAGATTCATGTCAGGATGATTAAAATGTTCACTTCTCCACTGAATTACTTTTACTTGGGCATCTTTTACCACAGACAGAGTCTCTGCAAGCAGGATTGAATGTAGCTTATGAGCATACTTTCCTTTTTCTTTCTTCCATCAGTAATGCTGCTTCTGTCTGATTTAACTTTTCTTGTCCTGCATAGAGCTAGCTAATGTACTCTCTCACAATCCAACAACATCCATATGGCATAAAGCAGGGTAAAAGTCCTGTGTTGGTGCTTCTTTAGTCTGGAGTCTGGGACAATCCCTGACCTGCAGGCTACAAGGTTCCTTTGGGGAGGTATTGAACAAGAAGTAGCAGCAGCTGAAGCCAAGTGTGATGGGTGCATTTTGTGGCATCCCTTCCACAAACCACGAGCTATATGTCTGTACATTTTGACATGGCTCTCTTGATCAAAATAACACAGTTGCAAAGAATTAAAAGTAATGCTTATTATTTAGCTAATAAAAATAGAGTATATAGTAGGTTTATAAGTGTTTGTAACAGGTTAAGATATGTTAGTTAAAAATAATTCAAGCAGCTTTGAAATGTTCTCTTATGGATGGCAGGAAATACTAGGTTATTTTTCACCAAAAAAAAAAAAAAAAAAAAAAAAAAAAAAAAAAAAAAAAAAAGAATTGACAAAACCTCTTTTTCAACTAAAAAAAAATTCCATTCTGCATCCTGAGAAAAGGCAACCATTTTCATCTTAAAATTGTTCATTTATTAAAATTTTTGCATATCTTTGGACTAAATTTGATATTACAAGAGAGAAAATTTCAGTTTTTAATCCTATCAAAGTTGTCAAAGAAATATCTGAGAAAGTGCTTATGTTACTAACAATGTATTGCCAAACACACAAACCTCTGCTTTCCTTCTTGCTATCTCCTTTAAGATATTCAGACCAACTTTGTCAGCATAAGACTCTTGCACCATGCATCCTAACCAGAATATTTAACAGTCATCTGTGCTACTTAAAGTTTAACAATCGTTTTTCCCATATACTTTGCTCAACTCAGAAAAGAGGGTTCAAGTTTGAAAGGGTGCTTTGATTTGTACAAGAACACAGCAGCCTGTTGCACGCCATTCCGATCTGAGGGCTGTCACTTCTTCCAGCCATCAAGAGACTTCTGAAGAACCAGAAACCTGTCAAGTACTACTCTCTGTCAAAAAGCAAAAAGAAAATACGTATTTTGATCTGGAAATTCATCTCAGACCAGGTACATCGGCTTGCTGATGACAATTGCCTCTCCACAAGTCTATAATGTTTTTCTTGTATGGTTACATGAACCTTGTATCTGTATCAATCAAAGTGTACTCAAGTATATGACAAGATGCTGAACTTAAGAACAAGCCTGAAGTCCCAGCTGGTTTTCAAGTTAAATAGAATGTGAAGGAGGTAAGAGTTTCTGGCCAGAAAATAATTGTCTTATGGTATACTGTAAGAAGCTGTATTACCACAGGAGGCAGAAACGAAGCAAAAGAAAAAAAAAAAAAAAAAAAAAAAAAAAAAAAAAAAAAAAAAAAAAAATCCAATCAGAACTTATTTTTCACATATTTTACAACTAAGACATTTAGAATAAAACAACCTCCAAAATAATTTCAGAAATTTTAACCATGACAAGGTAATGACAACCATTTAAAGTACAAGTATAGGGTTACCCCACAGCTAGCACTGGGAGTGAACTCTGACAGGACAAAATTAGGTTGATGCCTTTAAATGCCTTTAAAATATGACAGGCTAAGCAGCTGGCCTAAGAACATTTGACCAAAGAAGGCCTCATCTACTCAGGATAAAGTTTTTGTGACAACTATTACTATCAACAAATAAACTGGACCATTTGAAGAAAGGATTTAGACATCACAATGCAAGAGCAACTAACCAGTCACAGATTTGTCTGTGTTGCAGCTATAGTCAATTACACATGACCTTTGAGAAAATTCATTCTTGTAGAGGACTCTGCAGAGTTGTCATCTTCTTCAGCTGGTAAAAGAGCAACTTTCCAGTAAACATTAGCAGCATTTATCTTAACCCAACAACTTGCAAACGTCTTACTAATCAATTAGAATAACTAAGATATGGCTGAATTTTTCTCTAATTGTTAGCTACAACACAGATGATTGTCTAGGATTTATTGAATGTATCAATGTATTTATTCTAAAATGTGTCTGTTTCAACATGCAATTTTAATTGCAGAAAATATTTTTGAAAATTGTTCTATTTTTTTTTTCTTGTGGTAGATGCTGTATTTTCAGAGCCTTTTCAAAAGCCCATAATTTTAGGGGTAAAAAATTTTAGTAGTTACTGATCAATGTGTACAAACCGTTTGGAGGACATGCAACACAAATATTATTAGCAGGAGTATTATTAGCATTCCATATGCATATATTTTGTTCAAATGAGAAAAACTTCAGTAGATTTTAAAAAGTGATAAGAAATAATTGTATTATATAGGTATGTGCAGAAAAATATTGTTGCTGAGATATTTAGATTTGACATATGGGAAAAGGGTCTTCATCCAGACTTGCGAAACCAGAAAAATTGTATTTCCTCAGCAGGGACCTTCCCCAGCTAATCCCTGTCCAGTGCAGCTGGTTAAGCAGGTTTCTCCAGTGGTGATTATTTTTTCTTTGTTATTTGTTATTTATTCTTTCTATTCTCACAAGAAGGCAGACAGCAGCGTGGCTTTGTATCTATTGGTTCATGGGACTGATATTTAAGTACTCTAGTGCCTTTTCCGTAGACCTCTAAATTGCTTAAAAAGAACTACCACATAAGTGTTGATAGCGATAAAATTGCACGTGTACCATGTCCTTGCATCAGTCCTGTTGACTTTCTTTACCCAGTGCATTTCTATAGGTGCTGCTGCTGTTTGTTGGCTCTCTTCTTCCTTCTCTTCCCTCTCTTGCAGCAATATCTTTACCTGTTGGCTCAAGCAGTACTCTTGTCCACTCAAAAAAACCCCAAAAAACCTTATGTGGTATAAGTCTGCTTTACAAAAACTATTTCAAAGTTACTTTTCATGTGAAACTGAAATGTATTTCTGAACCAACAAGCTGCTGAATAGTTCTTAAGAGTTTTAGTTCAATTGCCTCTGTTGGTATTCTTATCTGTGCCTACTTCTCTTCTGATGTTAATCTTTTTTGACATTATCATATCTTTATCTGTTATTACAAAATAATTTTTTCTTCCTTTCTTTTTGCCATCTCAGTCATACAGCTTTTACAGCAGCAAGACAAAAGGCACAAAGTAACTCAAGCATATGTCAGCACTGGTGACTAAGGTCAGCAAGAGAAGTCTCATGCCAGAATCATTTAGCATGAGGATATCAAGTACCAACAGAGAAAATTTACTGTTTCAGAGGTGGGTGGGTTTTAGAAAAATTAAAAATTACTTGACTGCTCTATCACCCCAGCTCCACAGAAAGCAATGTTAATTGTGTATAGTACTGAAAAGATCCAGCAAATGCAGAAATAAGACCAAGTTAAGGGCATAATTTATAATTTTACCCTAAATAAATTTACCCTTTAGCTTTAGGGTACCTAAAATCCAGAATGTCAATTGTAAGTGCTGTGGTGGTCTGCTCATATAAATTTGTCTGAGCATGGTGCTAAATAACATCAAAGTCGTGGGTTTGATCCTGGCAAGGGCCATTCATTTACAAGTTGGACTTCATGATCTTTGTGGGTCCCTTCCAACTCAGAATATTCTGTGGTTCTGATAACATCTGATATATTCATACTATGTTCATTAAAGCATTCATTTTACACAACTTGATCTTTGGCTTCTTTATCAGATATATTTCTCTGCTTTCCATCAGTGGCCATATATTATTTTTTCGAATAACATAGATACCCACACCCACACTATTGTTACATCTGAGCTTACCATAACTTCTGACTGTTCAGCTGCCAAAAAGCTCCATATTTATATTATACAAGGCAAGGATCTCTTTAGACAGCCAGCAAGGGCTGCCCATTCCTACCTACGTGTAGGTGAGATACAGGCATCATTAAAACCAGATGTTCAGATGTAAAGTCAAGACAGTAACAGGGTATGGCAACCCTATCAGTTATCATATTACTTCCATTTTTTCTTCCCTGTGCCTTCTCTCTAATTCTGAAGTCAAAACACTCGGTTCTTATTTTCCTTATTTTCTCCCTGCTGACTGTAGACTACAGCACTGCATTGAATAGGCCAGCATGTGGTGCCTGTGGAAGCCACAGAGCCATCAAGTTATTCACTGAAATTTCAATTTTACACTTTGAAAGATTTTACTTACATTTTTCTGATGACAACATGGTATCAGGATTGTCTTTTCTTGCCCAAATTTTCACCATGCCATGTGAGAGGACACCAAAGTGATCCAGTGTAGGTTCAAATGAATACTTGCAAATGGAAACTTGCAGTGCCCTTTTGAAACAGAGATTCCAGAGACAAAGAACACCCTCAGAAATCCTCCAAGATGTAAACAGAGACAAACAGGTCTTGACAGTTCCTCCAAGCAAAAAACTTCACAAACTTACCAATATTTCAAACTATGGGGTAGAATATTACCTAGAATAGAAAATGCCTAATCCTGGTGACCTTCTACAGTCCCAAGCTTTGCTGTACCAATCCATCTGCCTGTAGTCACAGGTAAATTCTTAAAGATAATGTAATTAAATCTTAAAATTAAAAAAAAGTTCTAGATGTTTCTTCCATTTCTGGAGAAGTACACATTGATGAAACAGTATCTTTATAACGGGCAGACCTGGGATTTTCCCAGAAAAACAAAACTATGATCAGGATTCCAGAAATCTCAAATGTGAATGATTGCAGGGCATTTCAAGTAGGGAGAACTGGCACATCACTCTTCAGCCATAGCAGTTCCAAAAATGCAGTGTCTTCATTAGAAATACTATGTCATACAAGGATAAGGTAAAATAGACACATTTGTCTGCTGCTCAGTAAAGGTTGCAGGCAGATTAATTCATCTGCTCTCCTCTAAAGCCTTTTCTCTCTCACTATCTGACTCCAGCAATTGAAGTGACATACTGCTAATGCAAAAAGCTCACCTTAAATGCTCCCTGCCCTTTCCCTACTTGGTACCACAATCATACTGTGCCTGGGGAAATAATCTGAAGAGAGATCTCCCATAACCACTGGTCTCAAGATCAGCTAGAGATTCCAGTCAGCATGGTAAAACAGATAAAAGCTGCCAACTATGGCCATGCAAGGCATAAAAGTCTGAGGCATCCAGCAGAGCCAGCTGAGTTGTGGGGAGTTTAAATGAACGAAAAATTTGTTCTTTGTCATGTCAGAAAGACTGAAGAAATCCCACAGATAACCCTTTGTTCCACCCAGTAAAGGCTCTGATAAGGCAATGCAACAGCATGCTTAGAAAAACTGGCCAGTAGATGATACTGAGGAGTTTCCCCAGTGAGTGGAGCTTGCACAGTTTCTGTCATGAGTAGAAGAATACACCAAAAGAGGCTGTAGACAAGAATATACCAAAAGAGGCTGTAGACAAGTAGGGTTCCTTTAGGAAAGAAGGATCTGGAATAATAAAAAAGGTATCACAAGCTCCTTCAGGTTTGTTTCCCATTTGGGTTCTGAAAGTGATGGCCAGGTTCCCCATCAAGGCCTCCTTTACTGGGGGCTGCTGAGGGAGCTCATGCTGTTATGGCCTCGGTCAGACACAGCAGGGGTGGCAGAATGCACTGTATTTTCATCACAACCTGCCAAAGACCTCAGTTCTTGTATTCCTTTCTGGGATGAATAAAAAGAAGAGAAGAAAAAAATCTTTGGGATGCAAAGTTGAAGATGAGCAATAATGATTATAGTCCTATTTGAAAATGGAGCTTGTGATGCTTAACACAAATTATCATCTTTTGAGGTAATTATTGCTCTTTTCTTTGCCAATATCTGTGCTAGGAATAATTCTGTTATTATGTATGTCTGTTGTTTTCAAATCTGTGACAATGCTTCAAGTCTATAATAACACATAGATTTACATTTAAAATATTTTTTATGCAGTCTTCTTAGTTTTGAGCCTCACTTCAGGGCCAAACCCCCAAAGATTGAATGAATTCATTGCAGTGAAGTAGTAAGAGACAAGATACCAAACGTGGACTGCTCCAGCCCAAGTCTAGCCTCTGGTGATAAAGCCTTTGAAAAGCAAACACACTAAGGAAATTTCCAAACATTAAAGAAATGTTCAAAGAGAATCAATAGTTAGTGTAATTGGGCAGACATCTGGTTTTTGATATCAGGATCTCACTTTCCTTCAGGTATCCTGCCTTTTGGAGCAAATGTAGTACAAACAAAGAGTTTGAGTGGTTGCATTATCGACCCGACTGTCTGAGGATGTCCATCCTGTGCCTTTCCAAAGGTATGATTTTAATTTCAGATTTGTGCATCTCAAAGTGATTTACTGCTGAGGGAAACCACCCATTTGGGTCATAAGATTCATTCCAGAGTCTGATGCCAACATTTTGTGGATGAGCTGCAGATTCCACAGACAACCCTGATACCTCAAGAGAGAAAAGAAAAGAAAATTTCTCATACACACTCAGGTGGTCCCAGATTTGCAAGATGTTCAGCTACATGTTGGTGCTAGACACAGAGTGCCAGAAGCACAGCCTGGTAATCATTATGCTCTGTGAGAGCTACCTCCTCCAGATCATCTGGATGAGCTACCTCGGGGAAGCTCACACTGTCCTGGGTTTCACATAGCCCAAAGTGTGAAAGGTTGATTAGCAAGGCCCACCTCTGCCTACACATTTATCTGACCAAAACCACTTCTAAAGTCCCCTCACTCTTTCCTCCATCCATAGCTGAAGATGGCAAAATGATGAAAAGCTGCCAAGCAGACAACCCAGATGTCAGCTACAGAAAAAGGCTTTAAGATTTATCCTGTGCCTGATCTCAACCTGCTGTGATTGGTGTATATTCCAGTGCCTGAGGAAAAGGTGTGCTACAAGAGTGCTGAGAGTATGAGCAACACATATTAAGAACATACATTAAGCTTCATATTAGATACAGCTTCAGTAATTTGGTTTTCTGTATTTTTTAAATTCACTTTTTTTTGCCTCCTTAAAGCCTCAAATAATTTCATTCTATAATATTCCAATGTCATCAATGAGTGTTTTCAGAAATAACAGCTAAAACCCATGACCTACAGATTCTCATTAGAAACAGAGATACTTGATGATCCCATTTATTATTACATCTTTTAATCCACTTGATGTGTGCCATGTTGATTTTGTATCCCTCTTAACCACTTATTCTGGTTTTGGCTGGAATAAAGATAATTTTCTTCACAGTAACTAACAGGGGACTAGGTTTTGGATTTGTGCTGGAAGCAGTGTTGATAAAAAGGACACGTAGTTACTCTGAGCAGCGCTTACAAAGAGTAAAGGTCTCTCCTCCTTCTCATACCACACCACCAGTGAGGAGGCTGGGGATCATAACAAGTTGGGAGGGCACATGGCTGGGACAGGTGACTCCAGCTGTTCAAAGGAATATCCCATAGCATTCAGCTCAGCACATAAAGCTGGGGAAAGAAGAAGGAAGGAAGTTTGATGACCTTTGTCTCCCCAAGTCACCATGATTCATGATGGAGCCCTGCTTTCCTGGACATGAATGACCAACTGCCTGCCCATGGGAAGGGGTAAATGAATCCTTGTTTCGTTTGCACGTGTGGCTTGCACTTTATCTTCTAAATTATCTTTATTTCAGCCCATGAGTTTACTCACCTTTCCAATTCTTCTCTTTTCACACTGTGGGGGGTGTGAGAGAGCAGCTGTGTGGTGCTGATTTGCTGGCTGGCGTAAAACCATGACACCAATGCCTTCTGTAGCATGAAATCAAACGTTCTGTAGAAGTCTAAGTATATTGTATCAACATTATTACCTTATCAACCCAACTTGTAATCTCAGAAAAATATCAAATTAGTTTGACAAGATCTATTTTCCATAAAACCACATTGATTGGCATTAATTATATTTCCCTCCTTTCATTATTAATCGAGTCTCATACCAGTCATCCCATTGTTTTCCTCAGGACTGATGTCAGGTTAACATCACTGTATTTACCCCATTTTTCTTGTTTACCCTTTCCTGCCTTTGTTCATTTTCTTATAGACTCCTAGGAGTTCCCTATTGTTCAAATAATTATTAAAAGATTCCTTTTGCATTAGATCTGAAAGATATCTTCTTCACAGTTAAATATTTTTTCTCCTTGTATCCTTTCAATTCCTTTACTAGTGTTCTGGTTTTCCTTGCTTCTGTATTCGTTGCAATTAAATTCTCCTTTCTTTCAACAGTTATACATGTTTTTATTATTTTTCTAGCTGCTTTCATCCTTACTTTACTGCTGTTTCCATAACCCCTGGTTCCTTCTTTCCTCGATTCTAACACTGGCATTTTAGAGTCTAGCAAAATGTTATCAGAAGGTTTCGTATGATTATTTATTTTTTGTTATTTAGCCCTTTTAAAAGATGTTCTTCCTAATTCTTTTCAGCTTTAACAACTTAATCATTTGGCTAAGATGTCAATTCAATAAAATAATAATTTAATAGGAAAGCCTAAGGTTTTGGACCCTGATATCCTCAGCAGATTAAGAACCCAAAATTAGGGCTGCATTTTTCCACTAGTGTGTCTGTGAACAAACTAAAAAGGGTTTGGCAAAGATAGAAGCCCATATTAAGCTAGCTGAAGCTAAATGATAATCAGTCAGTGAGTGGAAATCTGATTGAAGCTCTAGCATTTCCAGACCTTGGCCATACAAATTATGTTCTCAAGCATTACCTTTCCTTTATAGCCTTCCACCTAAAGACTGGTATTAACATTTGGTCTTCCCAAGAATTAAATAACTTTTCCTCTATTTTTTTTAAAGATGACCAGTATTTGAAATTTTTACATGACTTCTTATCAGCAAAATATCTAGCTCAGAGAAAAGGCAAAAATCAGCCTAGACGATTTTAAGCTTAAGTATTTCAGTCAACTCCCAAATCTCAGAATTACATATAGTTTTTAATTACATTGTCTTACATCAAACAGTTATCAGAATAAAACTAACACATAAAATAAATGCAGTTCCAGGAGCAGAGACCAAAATGCGGAGTTATGGCTGTCTGTGCTCTTATCATACTGTTGGAATGATGTCTTGTCTTACTTGCAGGTTTCTGATTCCATAAATCTAGCATTGATTTCTATTTTTTCTACAAGAAGGGTGAATTGTTTGGACACTTATAATCAATGTCTGAGGCGTTTTTTCAGAGTGCAAGAGTGAGCCCTTTCTAAATCATATAAAACACAGTAAAAGTCTCATACTTCCTGACTTACAGCTGGTAGGGGTTCAGTGGCATATAAAAGAAAGACAGCTTTTGAAACAGCTTTTTTCTTTTGTGAATACCCTAATGTTGTTAGTTTATTTTTATTTTCCAGATTTTCCTCTATAATTTCAATTATGCTTGAGGTGATTAAGGTGTTGTCTGCTTAATTTCGAGAAGTAAGTTCCTTCGGGTAAATATAACTCTATTACAGAATACAGAAGTGGGGGCTCAGGGAAGCTTTTGCTTTAGAATGAAAAGCTGTTTGTGAATAGAGGCACTTATTGAGCTGGCAGTCAGCTACCTCATGCAAGATTTTTGGGCTATAATTTTTGGATTTTGACACTCAAAGCCTTCCCATATTCCAGACTTCTTGTCTTTGTTTTGAGAGCTGTCATGAGGTATAAGAAAAGCTGGTAAGAGTGATGATTTCTTTACAAAGTCCCTGTGGTTATCATCTGGCTCTTGCAACATCTCGCCCATAACTAGGATTTGGGAAGTTATCTAGCTGAAGCTCACTACCTACAAGTTTTGTTGTTTGCTATGAGGAAGCATTTTGAGGAAGGATTATAACTAATATTTGCTTTTCATGAAAGACAGTTTATGGCTTCACTGTAAAAGGCAGGAAATCTGAGAGTCATGTTTCTGATATCAAATTAACAGCAGAGGCTGTGAATCATTTTATTTCAAATGCGTGAGATCACAACATTGTCAATCTTGTTTTTGGGGGTAACTTTTCTCAGTCATTCATGTAAACATGGCAATTTCACTCAAAAATACCTCAGATACAGCCAGGTACTTCTTTGAAATGTCTGTTAAATCAGGTTATGGTAGGGTATTTAATCAGCTATATATCACATGTGGAATATATTACATCTGAACCTCTAAAATATACTTTACATTTCAGATGAAATTTGACAGTTTTGTTTTGATTTATAAAATCCTATTTAACCTGTGACTTATACTCTTCATAAAATCCTATGTAATTTGTGACTGACTCAGTAAATGAACTCAGACTGGGTGCTTAACCAGATGGTGCCTAAGGACCCTTACTTGGGGGCTCAAGCTGGAAGAATTTTAGGGCCTTTAGCTTCTGCTGGATATGCAGTAGTACATAGAATAAAAATTCAAACCTTCTAGATATATTAAAAGCCTGTGTATTTACTGAGGCTTCCTCAGAGGTAAAGTATGTGAAGTGTTGTGAGAGCAGAATAAAACTGCTTTGTTTACATGATGCCACTATATTTTTAGTTTGTTTGTATGTGCGTATTTATTTCATTTAATTGCATCCATACTTCATGATAGATACACTTTGTAAAGTGAATATGCTCTTTTACCAAATTTGCATTGTTAAAAACATTTTTAAAAGATGACACATAAACTTACCCAAATGAACTAGTGTCTACATAGACTGAGACCAGGCTATTTAAGTCCAACCTGAGAGATGACCTGCACATTTTAGCTTTCTTCATTTAAAGTCTTCTTTAATAGTATTTGCTCTATTTCTACCCACAGAAGAGTTTTCAACCACTGAATTTTTACAAGCATACATCCAGGACTTTTGATACACAAATGTCTTATCCAGCTCAATCAGCATCTATGCAAAGAGCCCTTGTGCCCACAGAAAGCCTTTGACAACTTGGATAGCCTTTCAAGAATCATTTGTGAAATTCTAATGTCTGTATGGATGTCATTTTCAAATTACATTTCTAAGAATTCAATTCTCCTGCAGAAATTAAAAAGTCACGCCTTCTTACAATTCTTAATTCCAAAGTAAAAGACCTCCACTTTCCAAAACTTTCCAAAATGTAAATAAATAAATAAATATTCATGACAGAGAAAATACATTCAGTAACAGTTCAAGAAAACTATTGCATGTGTGATTTGATTTCTTTTTCACAAGAAGCAATTGCCGCCAATTGTACATTTATATTTATGAGATTTTATAATAACTGGAAACATGGTTTTAACTTGGTAGAAAGTGATGTACTATATTTTCAGTTCTTTGGAGGGGGAAAGGGCTCTTTTATAAAGTTCGACATCATAAAAAACTTTATTTAAGATCAAGTTTGAAATTATGTATTTTCTGCTTTTTAAGTTAAAGTTACCAAATACATGCTATTTTGTTTTAATTTTACAGAAGGAATTTTCTCTGCATACATATGTATGTGTATATACATATATATACATCTCCTCTGCTAGCATAACAAAGTAAAAAGGTGGGGGGGACTTCACAGCAGAGCAATGTGTAACAGCTGCCTTCCTTTCTCTCAGAAAAGATATAAGGGATTGTTTTTCCTTTTACAGTGATCCCTTAAGTCATGGCAACCTTCTCCAGTTGCCATTAATTCGACACCCTGACAACTTAAAGACAACGGCAGCACATCAGATCTAAAAGGAATTGTGTCTAATTTTCTCTGCTAATGCATTGTATCTGCAGAACTGATACTAAAGGTAATTCTGCACATCATGTCTTGAAACCAGATACCAGGAGGGAATGATGAACAAATTGAAACCTCTTGTGGGAAAGAATTTGACCAAATCCTAGCATTCCGTAGACCATTCACATGAAATTGATAAGACTATTGTAAATCACTCCAGTGACTTGGAAGAGATGAAAGATATAGACCTGCAATAGTAAATAAGCAATAGGAAAGGAGACATTAATATGGGAAAAAGCTAAGTTAATGTTTGTGTTGTTCAGAGAAGATCACAAAAAACAAAATTGTATTTTAAAATAAATATTGGCTAATGGTTTTCACAGCTGTTTCTTGCTCTTTAGCTTTGTTTTAACCACTGCAATTTCTGCAAGCATTAATTACAAAGAAGGCTAAAAGTCATCTATGTTCAGCAATGTCTTTTTTTTTCCAATTAGGTCTCTCTCTACCTTCCCATATGAGAAAGGAATTGGCTTTTTCTTTTTAAATACAGAACGTGGAAAAGTATTTATAACCTCAGTCTAGTCTCAGAAGTGAAATACAGAAGTGACATCCTGAAATAAATACCACTGTGATGGCTTTTTCTGCTCTGCCTACTTTTAATCTCTTCATAGCTTCTCAGCATAATTAAGAACAGTAGCTGTTAATTTCCTCACAGGCTGGATCCAGAAGCCGAGAGTGCAGAATGCTTTGAGGCACACCCTGCACCAGGAGCAAGGTAGTCTACGAATCATTTGATCATTAAGCTAGAGGAAAGTGGGGAAGGTGGGGAAGGGGGTAAAATGATGGCATTGCTGTTCATCCTACACCCTACACCATTATGTTACAAGCCTTCAGAGAGATTTTGCTGGGTCTCCGTTCAGAATTCAACACTGATACAAAGAAGGACTTTATATCATCAATAGTCTCAGTTTATGTGTTTGGAGTGGCTTGGTTTGTTTTCATTCTGGGTGGTGAAGAGAGGAAAAAAAAAAAGATATAAGGAATGTAATATTCACATTCTGTATATTTAAAATACTTTCAGTGCTCTCAATAAAAGATTTCCCTGAAATTTACATTAAGTATTATAAAACTTTAACCTAAAACATGTAGCTTCTTAAAATGCAAACTAATTTAGAGATTTGCTGTGCTGAAAATAAACTGGTAGTATGCAAGATTCTAGTATATTTCAATTGGCGGACACAGAGAAGTGTTTATTAAACAGCCAGAAAATAAACAAGTGGCAAATATAGCCAGGTACCTCTAACAATCACTTTCCTTCTCTGAAAACAATGAACTAAGTTTTCATTTAGTAAAAAGTGTTGTTGTTTTTTTTTTTTGGTGGTTTTTTTTTTGGTTTTTTTTTTTTTTTTTTTTTTTTTTTTTTTTTTTGTTTTTTTTTTTTTTTTTAAATAAGAATCACACATTTTTGTATTGTATTACAATTATATTTAACAACACATATTGTTATGTATTTTGTATTTTTTGTATAGTATTTATTTACTATATACAAGTGAAGCCACATTCTGTTATTTAGCACCATATTAAACACTCTAAGTTGCACATTACTTAAAAAACCCACAAAATTACTTGTAGGCTTATGGTAACTTTTACCTGGGTCATGCTTACAGCAATACATATTTTCTCTTCAGCGGTTCTCTTTTTCTGTAGGGAAAAAAAAAGAGTAATTTCTAATTGAAACTAATATATCTCTCAACTAATTTCTGGAATTCAGAAATACATATTTACATTGCAAAAGGTAAAGGTCAGTTTGCTTAGGTGATTCCATGGGTTTCTTAGATATCAGTTCTTCCTTTGTCGCATGTTTTCATAGTCAATCACATTACACAGTGGTTTTCAGTAATATTTCTCAAAATTCCTCATGTGATTTCCCATGAAAAGGGAGGATCTAATTGGTTTTTTTAATCCTTAGCTGATCAAGAAACACATTGTAGATACTGTTTTAGGTAGAAACTGAGAAGTTCTTTCCACTGCCCTGTTATAACAAGGCAAGTTTGGCTGTAACTTGAAGCAGGAGAAAAATAACAAGGTAAAGTCCCAATACTGTATAGATGTTACATGAAAACAATACTCTCCTTTCTTTAAACGGCAGCCAGTGCATAGCCTTTGATGAAGCTCTGGAATAATGGAGTGCCATGGGCTATTTTCTTCTGGTTTCTATAGCTCAATACAGGGCTTGTCTCTTCTGTTTGTTTTCAGCTAATTGCCTCAAGATCTAATAAGTTAGTGATGATGTATGCTGAGCACCAGTGACCCCTTGCCAAAAGAAATATTATGTCGCACCAAAGTTTAAGGAGTTAGGTTTTTATCAGCCAAATATCTTTTCCCTAAAAGGCTCTAATTTCCACTGTGTAGGTTGTAAATGGCGTCCATGATTGCATTGGTTTTTTAAATGGCTAAGACAGAGATAATACTTGAAGGGAAAAGCCACTGTGGAGGCCAAATGCTAGCCTACATGTGTGCTCTTACTTATTGCTGCAAGGCTTGGGTATTTGTTATTGAATATTTTTATTCAGCATACCTCAAGGGAAAAAAAAGATAAAAACACTCAAGAAGTGATCAATTTAAAAGAACGTTCAACTTAAATTAGGTGTTTACTCACGTTTTCTCTTTGCACATAAATTTAATGACCTTATCTAGAATGTTACTTATTTTCCTCTTCTTAGAGCAAAGATATCCAGGGAAAGCAAAGATATTAGCAGCTACTACTAATTATATTGAAATTTAACATATAGAGATAATTAATAGAATGTTATTTAGGTACCTTTTGATATAGATAGCTGTATTGGATAACTTTACCCAGATTTCAAGTTAAAATTAATTTTCCTTTTTGGAAAATCAAGACATTGTTCTTGTGAAGTTGAGGTATATCAGGAGCAAAAACTTCTGTTATTCTTCAACTTTTATTTTAATGGAAGCAACGCCCTGCTGGCAAGTAACTCCTTTCCTTTGTCAACAGGAGACACTGAGAACAGGTTGTGCCTTGACCTCAGGGTGAAGCTAAGGAATATTTGCTGGGTTGATCTAACAGCTATCTCCCCAGTTTTTCTCCTCTGCTTGCTTATACACTCTGCTGCCCCATTCTTTGCACTGTGATGATTGAGCTCCCTGATTTCACTGCCTGGCAGAGAACTAACTCCCCAAGGAAAGGAAAAAGACAGGTATTTTCTATCATGTTAGAGGGCTGAACCTGCAACTCACTAGGAGGAAAGACCTTGAAGATGGAAGGAGGAATAGGCATATTTTTTAAGTTTCAAAATGCTGTGGAGCTGCACCCATACAAATCTTCATTGCTTTCATTCTACCACGTGCACTCCCCATGCACCGTGTCTGGAACATTTCGTGCGCTGGCATTGGCCCTGGTTTGGTCCAGTGGTGCCCTGTCTTAGAGAACTGATCTCAGTAAAATCTCAGGAAAAAGATTTCTCATTAATGTTTGTTCCACACAACTCAAGGAGCAGATGCGATCCCAGTTCTTTACTGGAAATGATCTTCCATTTTTCAGTGCTCAGGTGAATGCATAGGCACAGACAAAATGCAAAGCATGACCACATGAGCAGGTCACACTCCCTGATCCAATCACTGTTTCATATGAATGGAGAAACTTGCACTGCATCAGAACCTGGAAGCCAAATCTGAAATTGTTTTGCCTCAGAATTGTGACTTCACTATTTCTGATTACTGAAAAAATCTGCTACCCCGCACCGCATGGTCTGCAACATAAAGAACCAAAACCATGGTTTCCACACATAAACCATAGGCTTTGGTGCAGAGGATCCACAAGAGAAGGAAGAAATGAAGCATAGGTGCCCTACATCCTGTATGTATTCTCTGATTACAGAGCTGTTGGATAACAGGCACTGATTGCGGTTTGTTGCATTTGTGCCCCTTTGCAGTGGGACAAATCATTACATGTTCCAGAAAAAATGTCTACCACTCTGGGTGCAGTAGGTGGAGGAAATAGCCTGAAAGCTCTCCAATATTACCTGAGTGCCTAAACTGCAAGGGAATCCCCTGAGAAGAGGCAGTTCTTGCAGGGCCCAGGGACAGGCAGTTCGATGTGAAGGCAGCTGAACTCATAAGAAAAAACAAACCTATGGATTCTGGATGGCTCTGGGGTCAGATGGCAAATGAGAAGGAATGTTGAGACTCGATATGTTGGATTTAGGCAGGAAGCTTTTTAAGTCTTATGCCTTTTAGGGCATAGGCAGATGCTGCAGTATCAGGAGAGAGGTCCAAGAAAAATAATAAACCAAAACATTTAAATTCTAGGTGAGCTGCTAGCAAAACAAAAACAAAAAAAGGCAATATTTTATTTAAATTTGTGACTATATCAGAGAGTATCAAGAGTTCTTATCTAATTTTAAATGGGAAGTAGGGAAACTTCTGGGATTTATGAATTAATATCAGGAAATTGGTTGAAACTAATGAAAAGTAATGAATAATGTATAATGAAACAACGGAGTGGCCATGACATGATAGTAACAAAGGCGAATTTACGCACATCACAATTCTCGGCTTTACAACGAAATAACAGAAACATATTAGCTTACACTTTCAAAGTGCCTATCGCCATGAGGTGAGAGATCAGGTTCTGCTTTTGGTTCTAAAATAGCTAAAAGTCAGAATCTAGGTATGATGGCATTTTTTTGCAGAGAGTAATACATTAATAGCTGGGTATCTCACACTTCCTTAACCAACAATATTTAACATCAGTGGGAAAAGCAAGCACAATAATTTGAGGGACTTTCATTTGTCACAGGATTTTTAATCTCTGTATATATTGTGACCACTCCTACTTTATATATATATGTATTTATCTACAATCACAATTTTCAGTAGAAAGGGTTAAGAAATGACATGCCAACATTTGCAAATGCCAGTGCTCTTTATATTGGTCAAAATTAAAGAAGACTTTGAAGAGCTTCACAGGGACTTATTGAAGCAAGTTGAGTAGGCATTTTGATGGTAGTTAAGAGCCAGTGTCTTCCTAATGAAAAGAAATATACTCTGGAGAGAATAATGTAAAGTCAATGAGATTGATGCATGTGCTTAACTTAAGTGCATATTTGACTGCCTTGCTGAATAAGGATGGCATTACATTCTTAAAGTTAATTCACGGCTGTACTCATTGAATCTTGAAATCTTAATGACTCTTAACTATTAAAATTATTCCCTATTTAGACTGGCACTGTATTTTTTTCCATTTTTAAGGATATCATGTCATGAAAAAATTAATCTAATTCACAATTTATTCTGTAATCACAAAAATGTTCTTTAAAAACAAATTATTATTTTAAAAAAATAGATTTTAGAATTTTATCAGCTATTAGCTGCACTGGAATGGCTAGAGGAATCTACCCAAAACAGCAGAAATAATTCCAGGGTAAAAAATAAAATACACCAAAATGTCAAATTTTCTAAAGAGCACAGTATATACATTTATTTTTTCTGACATATGATTCCCTCTTGTTTTGGATTAAATGCCCAATACAGCATTTCTTTCTTACATTATTTTATGGTAGTGCTAAATATGCATTGTTCCATACTTGAGAACAAGTTGGTAATATAATATGCTAGAATGAAAGAAATAAAAAAATGTGTTGGATGCGTGAGTCTTGATTATTTGAAACATTGTTTTGTGTAATGTGATTTAACCCCTTTTCTGATTGAGATCATGTTTGCTATTCCCTTTGTTTAAAATATGTCTACGAATTCTATTTCTACTGCAAAAATAAATGATGAATTATTTATATATACCAATTATTTATTATCATTTATGCAAAGCTTGTCATATTATGCATGCATAAGGGGATTAAATCACTGTTAACCCATAATGCCTTTAGGGGCATTATATGATAGGCAAAAGGTTGCTTATGTTTACTATTGTGGATAAACATATACATTAGGAACATACATACAGTTTATACAAATTGCCAAGTTGAATATCAGTTCTGTTAGGAAAATGAAGTGTTTATTGAGCAATTTGGTTTCTAAATAATGATCAACTAATCTATTTAATGTACTATACTTTCCCTAGTTTGAAAAGATGAGCTTTTTTCAACTAATGATACTCAAGCTGAATTTAGTTCAAACCTCTTTAATGGAAGTAGTGTAAAATGAACTCAAAATTTTTCTTTTCTTTCATTGTTCTTCCTGAGGCAGTTCCTTCATCAGCCAATGATGCATCATTATACTTTACCATTAAAATAAGTCAGCACAATTTACAAAATGTTAAAAGAATATGTTTTCCTGTGATTCCCAATAATCATTATGAAATATAAGGCAAATCATTAAACAGATGGAAAGATTGGATGATGTTGCTTTAAGTAAGTACAAAATGGAAGCATATTTTTGCAGGGTATGGGCCAAAATTTTGTTTAGTAGTACAGCAATAAAAACTCCTTATGTTTTGACACCACACTGTAAGAACAATAAAATATGTTTTTTACATTTGCATAGAAATACATTTTTTTCAACTTTAATAAGTAAATAGATGCAAGTCTCTGATGAAGGTATTCTTGTTCTCATCTTTTCTTCTCCCTCTTTAGCAAGCAACATTGGTTCCTTGACCTATCCCAGTCCAACTCCCAGAGCAACTTAATTTGTTCCTGTTCACTCCAGAGCCTTCAAGTCCTGAGGATCTGTTGTTTCTGTTGTTTTTGCTGCTGTGGCTTTTTAAAGCCTCTCCTAAGTAGCCAGCACAAACACACAGCAGCATATCTTGGAATTGAGAAAATAACGAGTTCTGTGGCAACAGAGGTGGTTAACTGGTCTTGACCAAGTCATGTGAGAGAAAATGTGTAACTGTTATCGCATGTAGATTAGGAAAAGGTCAGGTCAGATAAGCAACATCTTTTCCTAATTTAGACAGACAGTGATGAAATCAAAGGTTGCCATTGTCTTCAGCAGAGTTTCTAACTGAACACTGCAGGCTTGAGTCACAAAAAATCTTTGTATATCCTTAGCTTCAAACTGGGAAGAAGTCCTCCAGAAAGTAAATTCTTAAGGTTTAGCACATGCCAACCTGCTATTGCTAACCTGTTCTGAAGCCTCAGCTAAGCCCTGGAAGTGACTTCTATGCTACAAGCACTCCCAGGGATCCAGGGGCTTCAGCCCTGGATCTGAACCAAGCACTATATGAAACTCAGCCCTACAAACAACCTCTCTTTCACATGGCAGATTAGTGCTATTAAATCCTAACTTACACTAAATGCAAGTGCAGCCTTGTTTTTAGCCAGCTGCACTGAAGGAACACACTTCAAGTAAGACTTTCCCCTTGTTTTTGTTGATTTGATATCAGAACAATGGGCTGGTTTATACTGACTTATTCTGATTTAAACCAATACAAGTGAGATCAAAATCAAGTCCACTGACTGTAAAAAGCTAAAGAATGCATTAAAAGAAAATGTAGTTTGAGGGCAAGTAAAATCTCTAGCTTGTTTTTTTAATTAATATTTTCTTTTTGTGACATAGCCCCAGGCATCCAACTATATATTCTTCTAATCCCACTTGACCTCGACACAAATGTTTATGCCAAGGGTGTTCTCATGTTCCCAAGACTGGGGTTTAGGATAATGGATTCTACCAAAGGGCATTCTGCATTTTTCTTCTTTCATTTTCAACCACCTTTCCATCCATGTTTTAATCCTGATTCTCCTCTCTCCCACAGATATGGTCATGCATAATATTCCTACAGATGCTAGACTAAGGGCCATGCCTTCTACAGTCAGTACTAATAAATGCCTTTTACCTCCTAGCTACTGAGCTGAAGTAAAAGGGGTTCTGTTTCTCTGTATACATCTGGGCTCTGTGTATATGTTCCTGCTATTTTATTTCTGTTGAATTTCTGGTCATTTATTACTTAATTCAGAAAGACTAAGAAAGACAATTCATTTGCTGACTGAAAGAACAGATTTTGAAAGAAGGAACCTTCTCAGGTTTTTTTGTTTTTTTTTTTTTTTTTTTTTTTTTTTTTTCAGCTTCCAGTATGAATTCTGTAAAAGATAGATCAGAAATAACACTGATATCCAAAGTGAACAGATTAGAATTTTATTCTATGTTAATGGAGTCAGAAATGAGTGTACAAGATTTTTGTGTCCAATTCTGATTAATTCTTTGTCTGTAAGAAATGCAGATTCACACCGAAGTTACATTTATAAAATTAGTCAAATAGCATGCAAAAATATTATCACTCATATTTATTAACCAAAATAAGCTTTCTTTGAAAATTTGACTTATGAAAATTAGTGACAGAAAATGAGTATCAAACTTATGCACCTGCAAGCACTTTGAAATATTTTTATTGTTATACAATAAAAAAGTGATGCCATATTTTAGTAATATTGCTACTAATTGCTTAACTTTAGTTTTAGATCTAAAAGTTTTTCTAGTGCACTATTTTTTTACTGTTTAAGGAAGTCAAATAAGACCACGGTAAAGTGCATTGCTCCAAAGTAAAATGCTTTAAGGCAAATTATCCTATTAACTTTTTCTGCCAAAGTTTACATTTAAATTTTTTTTTGTTAACACTTGTGACAAAATGGCATTCACAAAATGACATTCACAAAATAACCTAACTCAGATTGTTTTAAGAAAAAAAATCAATGGTAAAAGGGAAAGATAAAAAGCCAATAAATGTAAAAACTATGTTTTGTTAAGTACCTAGAGAAAGAATTCACTATTTTATCACCTTTCTGACACTATCATCTTTCTATCACTTTTCTTTTAATCACGTTTCTTTAATACAATTTGTATGAGATATTTACCATCAGTATAACTAAAGTTTTTCTATTTATTTGCTTTAAAAAGAAATATCAACTAATCAACACTATAGATTGATCCGGAATATAGATTATGGTTTGTTGTGATAGTTAACCTTCATGACAGCAAGATATTTTGAGAACTGTAGGAGGGTTAATTTAGGAGGGATACTTCTAACCCTTTCACTGATCCTTCTAACTGTAGGCAGGTTAATTCTGCTTTGCAGGAAAATATTAGTGGCAAATTCAACAAATAACTGCAAAAACAACAAATAACTACAATAACTACAAATAACAGATAATAAAGTCAACACCTGAAAAGAAGGTAAGGAATCAACAAACAAAAGTCAAAATACAATTCACTGAGTCAGCAATTGCTTCTGTATTTTAAGTCATCCTTACTTGAGATTTCTGGTAATACAGTCTACAGAGAAAGCTGCTGAACTTCACATTATTTGAACTTGGGGCTATTACTGTTCCTAAAGTGCTTTTCCAGAATGGATTGCTACTAGGCAGTTATAGGAAGTAGTTCCTGGACGTTTTCTCCTGAACAAGGTAAAACATCTAAATATTGTAACTTAATTCATCATTACCCTGGAATTCTTAAGAATAAACACTTTAAAGCTTTCACAGCGGATTATGGGAGAGAAATAACTTTAAAACTGTTGCAAAATACAAACAGGTTGTAGTATGTAAAACACAATTCCCCGTGTAGTCATATACACATACACTGATATTCATTCCCTGAATCCTAAAGCAATTTAAAAGGATAATTAGTGTGTAGTGCCTGAATTGGTTCCTTAGAGGGTTAGTGTCCACCCTGTTTGTCACTGTTTCTTGCCTAATCCTGTCTAATGAGGGTTTATGTTAACATGGCTAAGCACTTGCAGATATGCACTACCAAGCTAGCTAAGCTTAGAGAAGACATGCTGTTCAAATGTCACTGCCTTTGGCTATCATGCTATAAGATACTGATTATTGCTTATTATGTTTTTTATTCAAAAAGCTGCCATTTGTACTTGTTTGTAGGCCCTTGTTGTTCTTGCACAGGTTACAAGTAATGTCTGTGTTTTTCCTAGAGTTACACTTTTTAATTTCCTTATTCCTTCTTTTGTTAAGAACTGTCTCAGTGGGATGAAACACTTTTGATATATTGCTTTAAAGCATTTAGAGCAACTTAAGTGGAATTACACTGAAAATCACACTAAAGTTTAAACAATGGCAACTATATGTATATTATAAATTTGTTGGGGACCTGAGTTGTGTTTGGGGTCCTTATTTTTTTTGGGTTGCTTTTTTTAATGAGGTCACTGTCACCTCATGAGAGTGTTTCAGTATAAAATATTAGTTCTGGTTTTTTTAGGTCTGGGCTAGAGGTTTTCATTTCAAAGGAAAAATTACTTCTTTTTTACTCTTTTTTCCTGTTTTAGAGACTACCAGACCCTGTAGAGCATTAAACATCACAGACAGACCTTTTCTCTCTGGCTAGTTGTGATTATCCTTTGCAGGTAGGAAGGCATCCCTACTAGAGTCTGAAACGAGAGGTCAGTCTTCAGATCTGAGATTTGCTTCGAGTCCTTTTTTTTTCATTTCAGAAAGGTGAAGATCCACTCCTGTCATAATTGCCTACATTAGCTGTTTCTACACTGCTGCTAGAAAGCAGTCTCAGGAGTGCACCTGCGCAGCTGACTCGCATGTACTCTCCCATGCACACTGCTGCCTGCCAGGTTGCCTAGGGCCAGCCTGCAGGCAGCCCACAGCAGCCTGTTTGGGCATGTCTGCAGCAGCACTCGGCTACCAGGCACACCGAGGACGGAAGGTCCTGACCACTGATTCCCCTCCAAACAGAGCACAGATATGTCAGGGAGGTCCCTGTCACCAGCTCAACACCGGGCAGGTGTCCTGGTGTGGCTGCTGGGTAACCCTTGCCTTCCAAAGGGAGAATCCTCCTGCGTGCTGGATTGCCCAGCCCAGGAACGAGAGCAGCTCGTGCAGAGGGCATCCACCTGGAATGCCATCACTGAGGGCAAAGCAAATGAGGGCAATGAGGCAACAGCATAGGAACCCACAGACCTTTTCCCTGCTGGGACCAGGGCTGGCTTCGACTTTCTCAGTTCCTCCTGTTCCTTGCCTTAAAATCCTGAGCAGTTCCGTTTACTGTCAGTGAAGGAAATAGCATTGTGATTCACCAAATTCACAGCACATGGGTTTGTACATATGTGCTTAAGTCAAGCCCATAATCTCAAAATAAATTAGCCTGAGTGTTTACATTGTCAGCTGGCTAAGTGTTTGGGTGGAGCACTGCTTTATACTGTAACATATATAAAATATAGCTGTACCTGAGAGTTTAATAGAGAGTCTCGTGAAACACTACAGTTTGTTGTTCCTCCTCAGAGTAGTGTTGTTGTGGCTGAGGCAGTCATATGTGTCAACATTTTGCTTGGTTCCATCATGTGTGTCACTTTAAAACTGGCATGGTATCAGTATCCAACTAAATTTCAGCCAAGGTAAACTGCAAATCTTCCTGTCCCTTCCCAAAAAATGAAACTGAAAACTGAAATATGAAAAAGAGTTCACTGATGATTTTTTTCTATTCTAAAACATACTAGTGAAATAAGACTTAACTAAATATCAGTATAATTTATCAGATAATGACAATTTCAATTTCTCTATCACAATATTTTTCCTTGCCTACATTACATTCATTAAATGTGATGTTGTTTTGAGAACCTGCTTTAAAAGAATTCTAGACAAAACTCCTTATCTCATTTTTGTGGGTTGGTTTCTGGTTTTGTTCTTTTTTTTTTTTTCCCAGAAAAAAAATATTCTTGGACAACTAGTCTAAACAGAAACTTATGTTAGAATGATCCTACAGGATAAGTAATAACTATTTAATACTAAAGCTGACATCCCTATAATTATTACTTGGTAATAAAGTGGTAAAGTAGTTCACCTTTGTAACTATTAACAAGACAATAACAATGAGCCTGGTGTCAGGAGAACTTTCTTGTGGTCTCTGACAGAGCGGTGACCATGGCAGCATCTTGTTTCTGACAGAGGCTTGGGGATGCTCAGGAAAAGAAATGAGCCAATTCTGAGACAACTTCTATCTATGGTATCACTCATCCTCTGGAAACCAGTGATTTGCTGAGGTAGACCTGTGTATGCAACATGTTGCCAGTCCTTCAGTCTGCTCATTTGGTATAAATACGTCCTTTCTGATTCTGTTAATACATTTGGCTTCCTAAGGATCAGTATTGCGGCAAAAAAAAAAAAAAAAAAAAAAAAAAAAAGATTTGCAGTCAGAATAATAGTACAAAATCACTGCCAGAAAATTTCTGGTTCTCACACCAAAATATTTTAGTGCAAGGTATAGTATTTTATGGTATAGTATTTTATACTATAGAATGCTAACATTGTACGTGAAAAGTAGAGTTGCTTGCCTACCAGATGGTTGTGTGTGGGAGAAGGATTCAACACATTGAAACACTTCTTGTACACTCAGCTTCTACCTCTTCAAACTGGAAGATTATTTTTATAGAGTGAGACCATTCTTCTTTTGGCTGCTGTCTGGAAAAGATCCTTCAGCAACGATTTCTACAGTTGTTTCCCAAATCATGCGTCTCAATGTAAGGAAAGAAATAACTGGCTACATGTAAGGATGGAAATTTATTGAGAAAATTTCCCAAGAATACGCCTCTGAATCCTTTACGTGTTATCAACTGAACATTTGTTTTTTTCAGAAGATAGCTACCATGTCTCTAGTTCCTAGAGTGTTACACCTACTAGATGGAATATAGCTTCCTCAGCTGCCAGAGTTCATCCCTGCTAGACAAAAGTAAGAGTCCCATCGAGCTTGGTTGGGCTAGCAGCCATACAGGCTATTTTCTGCTGTATCAGTCCTTCAGTGACTTGTAATTACTGAAAGCTGAATTCATTCCATTTTTAATTTATTTAAATCACTTAATTTCATTATATCATAGACAAATTACAGGAACTGTTACTGTTTTGGCCACACAAAACTGTCTGTGGCCAAGATGTACAATGCTTCTCCAATTTGTCTCCAAGGGAATTTAATTAATTGTGAAGTGGGCAATATGGCAAACACTGGAATTTGTATTAATCATTAGCTCAGTAAAAAGTTCAAACCTTGCTCCACTCATCCTGACCAGAAAGGACCAGAAGGGTGTTGCAGAACAAAGGTACTAGCTCTTTGGCAATTTCTCCTTCTGCATTAGTGAAATTCACAGTTCTGATTTCTACTACATAAGGTCATTTATCAGTAAAATGTGCACAAGGATTGATTCACTGGTCCAGTTAGCCTTCCAACCACCCCAAACGTAAAAGCAGTTGATTTTTGTTGTCCCACAGTGTCCCCAGCAAATCAATTTATTCCTTCGTCTTGCCACACAAAGAAGTCCCATAGGACTTCAGAGGATAAGGAGCAGAAAAAAAGAGAAAGGGCAAAAGAGGGACATACCATAATCACAAGAGGTAACCTTGGACTAGAGATTATTTTAAAGTCATGATTTTTGAGTGAAAATCTATCTTTACAATGAACATTTCACACAATAATTGACAAATTCAACAGCAATTTCACAGAGTTCTAGTCATCAGTCATTTGAAATGTACAACTACAGTATTCTACTGCTAATGAGTTTTAAGTGCATAATAAGTCAATTTGATTGACAGGCCTTGACCAATAGGAAAGTCAATTTTTACAGTTGAAATAAATTGTATACATTCATTAATTTCAACTGAAGAAAAATAATTATGTTTTAACACCATGAAAGTCATAAAACAAATATGCTATCACTTTTAGGCATATGCTCTTAAAATAAGATTTTAAATGGTTCTCTTTAGTAAGTGTACATATGAATTTAGACCTGTCAAGACAAACAGATTTATGCAAGCAACTAAAAAGTCAGGCATCTACCTAACCAGGTTTGCATGTGCTGCTTACATACATTGTGTTCTCAGATGAGTTTTTTGACTTGTCTAAGAGTACCACTGAAGACTCAAGGCTGGACTGAGGTCTCTTTAAAACTTAATCCTGAGTGTGATATATTTAATAAAGCTGAATGTCCTGGGGAAGATGAAGTACGGCAACTATATCATGCATTCCAGCTATTTCCATGGTAGGATTCTCAGTAGCACACAGTAAGGACTGAAAACCAAATTGTTTTAGCAATGGATTTGATCCTATCTCTGACATTTTAAGCAAATAATATTGCTACTTGAAGTGTTCTCTTGAATGCAAGATAGAGAATAGTTATCCAGAGCAAACCAGAGAAAGCTAGAGGGGAAGAAAATCCAGTAGTTTTATAAACTTTATTGTGATTAAATCATTTCTCAAAGCCTAAGTCTGGATTTCTTCTTTTCTAGTTTTCATTTTAAAAAGCCCCAGGAAACTAATTTTCAAGATATGTTAAATACATAATGAATAAAAGAAAGCAGACAGGTTAAATTAGGATGTCTTACCAAGAAAGTTGATGACATCTTAAATATCTATAAGTACACAGAAATTTAATTCTGACACCACTCTTGCTATAGTTATCTTTTTGGAGGTAATTGGAAGTTTTACAATAAAACACATTTTGATGGGACACTAAGGCAGTATTCACTTTAGTGCCAACACTGTTTCCAATTTTCCTTTAAAGAATACACAAACATCTTACTTTGGTTCAAGTTCACTGGAGCTGAATTGAAATGTAGTTTAACACCAGTATTTTATTTTGAATCTGTCTCCTTGAAGACTGTATACTGGATCCAGTAAAAAGATTTCAGTCAGGAAGATTCACAAAACTCTAACCTCATATAAAGGACATAGACACCCAAATAATACAAAGATAAATTTCAGTGTAACTCAGAAATAAATTTCACTCCAAAAAAAAAAAAAAAAGGTGTGAATACTTAGGAGTTACTATCTGGGCGCTGTTTGCAGGTTCTAAGTTCTCATGGTAAGATTCTCTTCAACAATTTGCCATTTGTGATGAGCCATTCTTTTCCATACTGAATGATTTTATGGGGTTCACCACAGAGCTTTTGCAGATTAAAAATCATGTGAAGAGGGTGGAACTAAGAGGGCACAAAAGTATTGCAAAGCAGGAGTAAACATTCTGTACTTTGTTATTAAGTCAAAACATCATGTTTTAAAATACAGTCAAGAAGGGTCCTGAATCATTGGTACAGAAGATCAGGATATTTTCTTCACATTACTTTTAAGAGAAATCCATATTCAGGGGAAACAAATGTTTCAGCATCTTGTGTTTGTGACCACAGATTCTGTGTTCAGAATGAGGTTTTCCAAAGCAGAACATAGAGTCATATTCCTGCCTCTAATCAGAAGGATGTTTGGCAGTCCAATAAGCATGTTCAAAATCATCATTATCAAACTAATGGGTGCTGTGACCATAAAAAGCATGCAGAAATTCAGGACAGAAATATATATGTTTATGTATGCATGGTTCCTAAATAAAACAAACAAACTAATGTAAAGTATTTATAATTTCCAAGTATATTAACTGGAAATAGTTATGCCAGCTTTTAAGTAGGAAAACCTAATAAAATATACACTCAGGATGTATTGTAGATACTCAGTATGCATTTAAAAATGTATATGTTAGATATTAAGTTGCATACTTCAGCACACACAATGAAGTATACAAATTTTAGGTTTTATTGAGAATATATGGGTCTCTACTGCTATTATATTGTGTACTATATATGTTGCACTGAAAGACCTCTTTGTCAGAGATAACATAAGTGTAATCTTTCTGCATGTCACCAACATTGTCTTTAAGTCATTCTCCAGAGGAAAATTGATTGGGCAAGAGGTGAATTCACTTTCAGTTCCCATTTGATGCTGGGGCACTTAGCTAACTGTTACCAATTAAATTATATTTTCTGTGAGAAAAATTATTTTACAGGAACTCCTTCCAGCTACTGAGTTGTTACTTACTAATTTCATGTTAAATCCTGAAAACTCATCAGACAGCAGAATTCTGTTAATTTTAATCTGAAAGCCTAAATAATTTTTTCACAGAATAAATAATATAAAATAAAACAGGTTATCTTTTATTTCTTACTGTGATAATCCCACCTCCTGACTATATAAAATAAATCTAGAAATCTTAAAAGAAATCATAATCTAAGCCGCTTAATCTCAGCTGATCATGTTGAAATCAGTGTGGGATGGATTCACATGCCTTGAAATAAGTGTTACAGTGAAATATTTACAGATCAGAATCTGTTTAAGTAGGCCAGATTTAAGAACAGAACTAATCCTTGGCTGCAAACACCTGTACAAGGAGAATAGATCTGATATTAGGATGTTTTTTGGTTAAAGGTTGCCTTCATAAGAACACAATGTAAGAAAAGCAGCAAGCAAAAAAACCGAACCAGCCGACCAACCAAACCCCCCAAACAAACAAACAAACAAACAACAAACAAAAACCCAAATGAAACCAAAACCAAAAAAGGAAATAGGCAAATTCATAAAAATGTGAACAACTGCAACAAGAACCACTTGCCAGGATGTGAAGATTTTTCTCCACCTCCTAAAGAGAAGGGGATATAATCCCCCAGCAAGTCATAAGTGTCCTGGCAGAGCCTGGGCAGATGTAGCATAGATCCAAACCACAGCATTAGAAATCCATATTCACCTTCCAGCTATCAGTGATGTTAACTGGCTGCCTCCGCGCCTGACTGGAAAGTTCCCTGGGAGAAGCACCCAGAAATTGCCCCATCTGAGAAGGAGGCGTGTGTGTGCAGCCGTGCTGACAGGCACCCAGAGAGCAGCTGCAGTTCTGTGCCATCACACAAGCGTGCAGGGGCTTTGCTGGGTCCCACGCCATGGGAGCATATGCCCTCCTCCTAAAGAAGGGTAATGCCTCTACCATCACCTCCCTTTCTGTATATTCCTCAGAGGCTGAAGTATTTGAGACTCAGTCAATATCCTCCATCTGAAAAGATAAAGAGGCACAGCTCTCCTCTCTCAGGAGACTGCATTAACCACAAGCCACACAGCTGGGAAAGGAGGGGGCTGCTCCTGTTGAAACCCTGTGTCAGCAGAGGAAAGAATGCAATATATCCAAGGAAGATGTAAGAGGGAGTGCAAGAGGGAACATGACGCTGTGGCCTAGTGCCTACAGCACTCATCTGGGAGTGGGCAGACCTAGATTCCACTCCTTGCTTCAAGAACAGCTTCTGTATTTTTATATTAAAGAGTTATTGGTTTTGGATACCCTGAGGCTGAGCTGATGAGGTTATTGGACCCAAATCTCACACATTCCAGGTAAGTACCAATAAGCAAAACAACAAAGTGTTATACAAATGATAACTGCCATCTCAGATAGACTTTAAAAAAATAAAAAATAAAAAAGTGGTGTGTGACTCTTTGAAGGAGCAGACTTTGGCAGTGACTGTTGTGAAGGAGCCCATCTCCAGAGCCTGTGGCTGCCTCCTCAGGCCCTGAGTCTAGGAGGTTCAGCCAGCTCTCCTCCACAGAGCCGTACATACCACCTCCCTCCCTCCCACTGACAGGGTAATTGCATCCCAGATTCTTACTGGAAAATCTCCTCAGCATATGCTGCCCCCAGAATTGTGCCTTGGGGACTATCTGGAAGAGTATCAGCTGACCTGGTCAAACTCATGCCAGGGCAAGCTCAAAGGTAAATACTGCAGATGATGATGTGCCAGTGCTCAACCCCATGCCCTGGTCTGATTTAGTTTGTCAGAGGAACTTTACTGACAAAACAGTACCTAGGAGTAGCAGTGGAGCCAGAAAACCTAATCTGAGTTCCCTTTCATCATTCAGGTGTGAGATTCGTGCCTTTACTAGTTTTACCAGATGCACTGGCAAGTCAGTGGTTAACCATACTGAGTTAGTTTTATTTTCAGTGGTTTCATGCTCAATAAAATTTTCTTTTGCACAAGAATGCTCTCTTTTTTGGTTATTCCCATTCAAAATCATAAACCCAGCTATTTTTATAAAAGTAATGAAAACACTCCAAGTGTATACACAGTAACCCACAATTCTCAGGTGGCAAAACTCATTCAAGTTTCCATCTCGCACAAATGGCTTTAGCAAGTGCCTCCTGATAATGGAGTCCTTGTGAGCTCTTACTGAACCTTTTTCTTATGATATAGAGTTGTTTTTCTAAGAGCTCTGTTGTTATTCAGAAAAGAAAAGATGGAATCAAATGTTCAAGCTTACTTTAAAAATATGAGCAAATATTATGATAAAAAAAGAAGGGATATGAAAGTTAAAATTATTCACAGCATTAAGGGGGCAATTTTCCTGTTAGCACTGAACATGTATTGGGAGTTCCATGTCAGCAGCCCACTGAGGAAAACTTAGCCAGCAATTATTTTATTTCCGTCTGGAAAGAGGAGGATTATGAGGCAGCATTTAACTGGTAAAATACCTGTGAAAATTAAGGCTGGAACAGCTGACGTGAAATTAATAACTCTCAGCAATACCTGAGAAAGCCAGCACATAGAGTATACAGTACTTATGAACAAATTTCATCTGGAAGCAGAATCTTGTCATTGACATTTAGAATGGCCCAAAATATCTTTCAGTCTATTTCTTTGATGTTTTAGTATTTGGTCTCAAGTTAATTAACTAACTACCATGTAAAAGGCTAGCTAGGAGTCTCCTAGAGAATGCTGAATAGATGTACTGGAACAAGAAAAAGGAAAAAAAAGTAGACACACCAAATCAAAAAGATTTTTGACATAACAGAAAGCACCAAAAGTGGTTTCCAAAGAAAAAGAGAAAAAATTCCCCTTTTTATTTTTATACATTGTTACACAAAGTATAGTGACATAGTGACATACTTACATACTAGTTTTAGCTTGTAAGACTCCATTCTACTTCTTTCTGATTACAAATTATTTTCTCCCATTTTTGACCTTTCTTCACATAATTCTAAAGCAATTTACTTCTCTGAGCAGGTATTCAGTTTTAACTGTGTAATGTCTACAGATGATTCTGAGCAAAAGCATTGCCCTGAAGAATTCCAGGAATTTAAAGGAACTCTTCATGAATTATTTCTTTTTAAAAAAGGCAATGGAAATGATAACTGTTAAAATTAGATTAACTTATTATTTTTTTCATTATCTGTATTACTGCTATATTACTATAAGAAGTATTCAACAATTTTTACCAAAGATTTTCAACCCTTAATTTGCAAAGCACGATTGTTATAAAATTAAGGTTGCTGTATTTATTCCAGGTATTTAAAAATGAGCTCTCTTTCTTTTCTCCTAGGATTATTTTTGTATTTTAAGATCCTATTCACTATTGTCTGGTCATTATAATAAATATGTAAATATGTTCCATGTAATAAAATCTATAATGGGTTGAAGCAAGTGTTTCTCCCTAAGTCGTTTGGAGTCTGATTCCAGACAGTAATACACCCTGAGGGATGAAAAAGGTGTGAGAAATAAAACAGAAGAAGTAATGTTTTTCTCACTCAGTCTTCTGATGGTTTTTTTTGATTTTTTTTTTTGGGGGGGGGGTATTTCTTTTGGTTGTTTGCTTGATTGGTTGGTTGGTTTTCTTTGTTTGGTTGTTTTTTTCCCCCTGGATTTATCTTTTTTGAACTTATTAATGCATTTGGCATTCCTGGCATCCCATAGCAATGAGCTGCCTGAGAGGAGAATAGCTGGCATGATCCTTGTCAGCAACTATTTATTATCAGCCTCAATATTCAAAAGAAAGGTGCAGGAAGATGCTATGGGCTGAGTCAGCACATGGAGATCAAAGAATGAGGAAGGACTAACTAGAAACAGGTTATGACTCTCCTAGTAGCACTTTCACTCAGTGAAAGGGCTCAGAGGGGTAGATGGGACTCAATCTGCTTCCCCAGCTGCAGTCTGGACAGTCTTCCTGACAGCCCAGCAGGGTTTTTTTCTACTCAGCCAGGAACATTTCCTAGGGAGACCCATCACACTTGATTCCCTCCAGCATTTGGGGGATCATTCAATCCTTACTTGAGCTGGATAACCAGCACTATTCTTTGTCTCTGCTTCCTTCTGGTGAGTCTGTTTTCCAGTCTCATACATTTCCTACAGCTCTACTGTTGCCCTCCATAACAGTCCAGCAGTAAATACCCTTTGCTTCATGCATGTCTTGCTCCCTGCTTGCCAGCAGTCAAGGCAATTCCTCTCTCCCCATTAAGAGATACTAGAAAGCAGCATAGCTCATGGACATCCTGCCTACTCTTGAAGCTAATGACACCAGAACGTTAAAGGGAGGAATGAAAGGAAGCCCTGATCTTACTGACAGGAACACATAGCATAGGAAAGGGAGTTTCTGCCTGTCTGATTGCTTTACACATGCTCATGATTCCTTCACAGTAACACAGGAAGCTAAATGAGGGAAGTAAATCAGTCCCATGAGTAATAATATCTCGGGTTTGGGTTTCTTTCACCCGAGATTCCAAGGCTGGTGGTTCTGGTGGGTGTTTTTCTGCCCTCTGCTCTCTTTGTCCTCTGAAGGTTTTAGATCTGAGTCTGTGCTCGGCATGAGAATGATGTGGAGTCTCAAGGTCCTAGTTTTCCTGGTTTCTTGTGTTGTTTATTAACTCTTTTCTTACAATTCTCTGTGTCCAGCCAAGATGTTCACAGCAGCTCAGACATGATGTGACTCCCCCCGTGATGGGAGGTTGCTCTGCCTTTATACAGATAACTACCTGGTTGTTATTTACAATTCTGTGCCACTGCCTAATAACTGTACTAGAAGGATCATCTCTACTTTGACCCAATCCACTGAAACTATCTTGTGCTCACGGCACTACAGAAGATGGATGCCAAGGGAGAAGAATAGAACTCAGGGTTTCACCCTAATTCCACTATCTTGTCCCCTTGCATCTACATTCTAAAAATCCCAAAACTACAAAATCTTCCATACGGTGATAAACTACACTACTCTCTCTTACACATTTGTGACTTGCAATCCTTCTCTGTGTTAGAAGTTTTTCTCATGGACCAAAAGCAAAGCCTGTGTCTTCCTGGGCTCTGTGCCAGGCAAACCCCCCTGCACAGACCCCAGACTCTCTTCTTCGTGTCCCAGCCCTCTCTACCGAGGTCTGTGACTTTCCAGGATGCCCAGTGGGATGCCGTGGACTCCGACAATAATAGACATCATTATGCCAGAGATTTATCTGGAAATTTTTCCATCGATGCTAGGCAAAATTTCACCATTATAGGCCATGTCCAAACTGATGAGATAGCATAGTCTGGGGCTGTTAGTAAAAGTGTAGGGGGAAAGGAATGATCATGATATGAAGCAGCTTGTAAAATCTGATAGACTGACTATGCTGTGATGCTTCACACCCATATGAGACTGAAAAATAGATAAGAAAGACTATCTTTCAATGCAGAATCCCCAGAACATCTGAAAAAATTATTCCACAGCTAGTGAAAAATGTCAGAATTGATTTTGCACACTCATCATAGTTAAACTGTTAAACACATCTCAAATCTTAAGTGAAAATGAGTTCAAGGCGAATTCATAAATGATAGATTCTCTGTGGCAATTGAGAGTCTGGGAGAGACCTGTGATTCAGAAAGTGATTTCCCATCTGATCACAGGGTCATATAGAGGATAGCAAGAGAAAGGTCTCTTTCGAAATGTCCAGTTTCTTTCCACCACTCCACCATTTGCAGAAAGAAAACTACAATATCTGTACCTGTGGTGCTGCCAGTCTCATGTTCTTACACTCTTAAAAGCCCGTTCACCTATTGCCAGCAAAAAGCCTTCTCACCTGGGTAAAAGGAAGCCCGTGTTCTGACATCCAGAAGAATATTCTTATTCTCATTTGGGTATTTAAATCTAAGACATATCAGGAGATAATTCACTGGGAATTTCCAGCCTGGATTCAAACATCAAGGGCTTGTTATAAATCAGGAGGTCATTGTTATTTTAGTGCCAATAACAACTATCCAGCAAATTTCTGAGCTCTAATGGCTTGAAGAAAAATTTGATTTTTTCAGTTAACAGTTGAAGAATTATGTCCACAGAGATTCAGAGCAATAACAAAGGAGTCAGAAACAAAAAAGCCTTTAGCTCTTATTTACATTTTAAATAGGAGGTTTACACATACAATTAGACCTTTCATGTGAACACCTGAGCAATCTATGTTGTCTCTGCCTTGGAGCAGGAGGTTGGACTTAATGGCCTCCAGAGGTCTCTTCCAACTTAATTTCTCAATTCTGTGATTATGTTTTCACAAAGTCCTCACAAATCTGTACTCCAAACATCCTGTGACCTTCTCCTTTCACTAGCACCAGATTCTGCAAAGCATTATTTCTTCACCAATCACTCACTTCAGTTCTTTGTGTTCATCAGACAATTCCATTCCTAGAGCTGCACAGACGTTCTAAATCAAATCTTCACAACTGCCATATTCTGTTGTCCATATTTGTCCACCTGCAAGGAGGCAATTAATTCCATAACCAATATAGCTATGCAAAATCCATGACCAAAAGGAGAAATAACATCCAGGAGCAATGAGTTTCAAACTGAGTAAAAGTTTCCTAGAAGTGTTTTTCAAAGAGGTTAGAGAAACCTGCATTTTTGGACATCTCTGTCTCACCATGTTACTTGGAGAATTACCCCATTTGTGGTTAATCTGAAGGAAGTTGGTAAGAAAATCAGGGTTATATATGACCACCACATCATTCTAGAGAGAGAACATGAACCTCACTTATCCTGAAATATTCTATTTGCCATGACAGCTGGAGGGTCGCTCCACCAGTGCGTGAGAACAGGAAATCAGAGGAAGAAACAAGAAGAAAAGAAAATTTGAAGTAGTAAAAATGTACTCTCATGGTGCAGAAATCTCTTATCTTGAAAAAATTCAATGAAGGCTTATAGTTGTAAAAAACTTACTGAAGAAGAGTAACAAAATGCAGTTCTGTAACCACAAGAATGTTGCGATCATGGTGCCTATACAAAGCTATTCTCTCTCAACATCCTTTAGTTCAACAAGCGGAGGTTCACTCACTCATACGCATCCTCTTGTGCTGGCAGATGGTTTAATTTTATAAACTACATACTCACAAAACATTTCATAAATAACTTTCTTGTCTTGTCTTGTATCTGAGTGAGTGAGAAGACCAAATGGTAAGAGAGGGCTTTGCCTGCTATGCTTAAGTTCTCAGGAGAGGGAAGTGATTAGCTTAGACAACCATTTGAGTGCAGGTTCTAATCCCTGCCAAGACCAGTAGTTCATGTTGCTTCATAAAAGGACATTCCATAGCGACCCAAAGACTTGTGATGATGAAGAGTTTGTCTGGCCTCCATGTCAGGCCATTGATTTTTCTCATGCCTTTCACCACCAGATTAAATAGCTCACTTGTACCCCTTCCTTGTTTCTCTTCATGAAAGATACATTGTAATCAAGCCACTTCTCAACCTTCTCTTTCATTGGCAAGAAAATTATTTTTCAAGTCTTTTCTGAATCATCTCCAATTTCAACACTCTTCTAAAAATTGTCACTTTTGCATGATGTGCAGGATATTAATAGGAGGTTTAAGCAGAGTCAGGTGCAAACAATTTCTTGTGCTACTTGCTCTTCACCTGTTCACACGGATTATAACATTAACCCTTTTTTTCCCAGCAATACACTGGAGTCCACATTGAGTGACATCAGTCCTTGCTGTAGGTCAGGACTGTACTTATTTTTCTAAGGAAGATCAATAGGAGCAAAGCACTGAATGGCGATGTATTGGAACCCCTTCTGATGAGGGTAACTCTGCTTTTTCTTTCGCAATAATTGTATTTTTTTTCTAAATTATTAAAAAAAAATGCATTTATGTAATAAAAAGTGCTGAAAAGCTGCTAATTTAGTCTTGTGAATTTAGAGCTTTGTGCTGCCCTCTCTATAGTATAGTCAAAAAAAGGATACAGTTGAAGGGTAGATTTAAGGGGTACGTTTCAAGTGCCACAAGCATGCGGGAATTCATATTGTGTGTGGTGCTGCTTGGTGGCCTCGAAGCCTTGAGTGAGGGTGAGGTTTGCACTGGGATGTGCTTTACAAAATACTACCTGCTTATAGGAAATCTCTTGTACTGTAGATAGATGTGCTTTTAAGGATTTTTTTTTTTTTTTTTTTTTTTTTTTTTTTTTTTTTTTTTTAATGTGAAACATGAAATTAAGAGTCAGATTTAGACATAAAGAGGGAACTAAAGAATAAACTGCTGCTTATGTAATATTTTACTTCCTAGACAAAAGTAGTGGATTTATTACTGATTTTGAAGAATTCTTGGCTATTTTTATCAATTAGTTACTCCTTCCTCATGTAAGTTAATTACCTGTAAGCACATTGTCGTGCCCATTGGAAGCTTCAAGTGCAACCCATGGGCAACAAATAATAGCAATGACAACAAGCTGTGCTGCTCAGCTATTCTCTAACTGGAACAAGTGACTAAAAGACTATAAACATAAAAGACCTTTTGTGATACTTCTAGGGATTTTGATTATATTTTGGAGTCAGTAATTAGAGCAGGTTTCCCATTTACTTTCATTTGGACTGATCACACCACACATGATTTCAGAAAAAGAGTTAAGTAAAGTGCATGTAAAAGAAGTTGCCACAGTTCTGGCCCCTTTTACTGATTGCACAAGTAAAACAAAATGTTACAAAGAAGCTGCTTTGATTTTATTAACAGTAAACATGGACGCTTAAACCAGAACAATGTTATAAAATTTGTGTCAAGCAGATGACCTGCTGCTGCTTATTGCTTGTCTCAATGTAACAGAAAAAAAAGAAACGAAGAAAAAAAGAGAAAAAAGTAGAAAGATGGAGTGGGTTGGATCGGATTTTTTACTTTGTCTTTTTTTCCCCACTTGGCTAATCCAGTTGCTATATGTAACAGCATGCAATGGATCAGGATGTGATTAACAAGACTCATAGCGTGTTCACATCAGGAAATATACAAAGCTAACAAGCTTTCTAAAAGGAACTGTATATTTCTATTTTTATTGTTTGTGATTAAGTAGTATTAGGCATAGGAGATTGACTATTATTATTACAGTTTACAAATCCAAAGCCCACTCTTTTTCTATTTTTTTTCCCCCTGATAATGAGTAGCACTCTTATGCCTAATACTTTATATTTGTACAGTGCAACAATCTCTCACAACGGTGTCTTTGTGCTATCATCTTTATTAAAAAGATACAGGATCTGAAGAACAATTCTTAAAGAATGTAGTTTTAATCTTGAATGTCTGCAAGATGTCTATATGTTTCAGTCACTCTTTCATTCTTAAATATGTGATCTGCCTTTTTTCAAAGCTCCTGACTTGTCCATATTGATAAAGAAGTCAGTGGGACATGAGAATACCCAGAACTTTGGAAATTATGGCATTCATACAGGTAAGTGATAGATTTGGATATGTAACATTCAGAACTTGTTTTTATTTTTTTCCTTTTTTTTTTTTTTTTCTCCAAATATCTTGCCTCAGGGGGACATAAATCAATGATTTAGGGGCCATGAATCACACTCTTCATGCCCCTTGCTTTGAGTATCAACTTCACAAATACTTGACTGTTTATCTTGACACTCATTTCCAAGGGCCATGGCATCTTTCTTTTTTTTTTTTTTTTTTTTTTTTTTTTTTTTTTTTTTTTTTTTTTTTTTTTTTTTTTTTTTTTCCATACTGGATTCATTTGAATTGCTATCATGGGTTTGGGGAGGTCGAGGTCAATGGACAGTGTTTTTCTGCAGCTGGGGAATTTCTCTTTCCACTTTAAAGGCAAAACAGTCTTTAAATAACAAACTGGCATTAAGCTGATGCTTACAGAACTCCTGTTGTCATGTTGTCCAACAAATGTAGATGTAAATTACAAGGAATAGGTTTGATATTGCTTTCATTAATGAAAAATTATGGCATCAAATCAAAAGTTACAGGAATCAATCTAAACAATTATTTAACCCCCAATCAAATTAAGTTCAACAAAGAATAATTAATTTTATAATTGTATCATTGTGGATGTGGCTTCAACCTGGCTGGAAAAAGAAGATCCCCAGCCAAGTGCATGTAAAGGTTTTCAAACTCTGCAACTCCAGGCAGTCATAGAACCCTTTTTCCCAGGGGAGTGGCTGGAGGCTGGGACAGGGTCTGCTTCAGTGTTCCCTCTGCTGCCCTGCTCCTGGCTGAGGCAGTGGGATGAGCTCTGTCCTGATGGACCTGGGAAAGCTCCCAGCAGTCCTGGCTCACAGGGAGACCACTGGGCATCCTTACTGGTATTTCTAAAGGAAAAATGGGTATTTAGCAAACAGCATTGCTGTTTGCTGTACTAAGGGATGAATGGGTTAAAATGCTCACAGAATTCTTCTTATTTAAGAACAGCAGGGAAGCAAGGATAGGAAACATTACTTCTTGAAATGGTTTGTCTTTCCACAGGCTGAGAACAGAATAGGTAAATGGTCAACCTTTTGTACTCTTCCAACACTGAGAGACCTCTAAGCAGATCTCTAGGCTGTCCATGTAGCATTGCAGAGGGTGGTTCTCTAAGGAAGTTAAGAGAGCATTATATGGAAGGTATATTCCTAACATGTCTGAATAACCTTTTCATAAATGTATCATGTACACATGTGCAGTTACAAGTGCAAAAGCACAAAATATTTCAAAAATTATGTTGGTTTATTGCCTTGTGCAGATTGGATAAGTATCTTGGCTCACTAATTCTCTGAAGAACAGCATTTTTTACCCTCTGTGTAATAACAAAAAAAACTCTTGATTTTTTAAAAGAGTTTTTATTCTCAATTTGCCTCTGCTTTTGGATAAAATCAAAGAAATCTCTAAAGGTGTTTAAAAAAATAAATACTTTGCAATTAATATTTGGTTTAAATATCGAAATTTTGTAATAAGTTTACACATGAGCGAGAGGAAAGGTCAGGATGCTGGCTAAAATGTGTGTGTATTGTGTGTACACATTGTGTGCACACTATTTTTGCCAATTACATGGAAGCATACACACAAGTATATATGTACATGTGTTTATATACATATTATAGATATAGATACATATTTCATATTAATATTTTTAAAGACTCATATAATTTGGATTTCTTTTCTTCATTGCTATTTGCTGTGCTGGTGAACCTGCACAAGTGCTATGCATTCTGCAGTGGATAACACAGAACACAACTCTGCTCTTACACATCAACTCTGCTCTTACACATCAATGCTGTTCTTTCTCTTTTTTCTTTTTTTTTTTTTTTTTTTTCATTCCTCTTTTTTAATTCCACAAAGAATGCTGCCTTCAGTCAAAAGCTTTAATCCTCGTGTCCTATAGCGTTTATGGCAAGAAGTGAGGTCTATTTAGAGAGGCATTTCAATTCCCCCTCAGGCCAAAAGAAAAACATGTTATTTCTAATGCCAGCACTGTGGCCTCATATGCTAGGAAACTAGTGACATTTTGACATACTCAGGGACAGTTCTGAATTACGTGGTGCTGCTGTTCATAACATAAACCGGAGCTTAAGCACTTAGAGACCCTTCTCTATATCTGTAACCTTGTTTCTTAGCCAGACAAGTGACTGTCTGCAGGGAATGCAGCAACACTGATGTAGTATTTGAGCTAGGCTGCACAGTGTATTTTCTGGGTTATCCCATTGCTATGCACCAGCACTGGCCAACTTTATCACCTGAGCAATTCAAATGCAGCTGCCGTGCTGGCAATACATCACGTACTGGCTCAAGGACTCAACCACCAACTGTAAGGCATTCCAGCCAAAAGTGGTCACTAAGTGTTGCACTGTCATAGTCACCTTGCAAGCCAAAAAAATGCCTGGCCTGGCCTTGCCTCAAGCTCAGAGGGAAAGACTGTATGAAGAAACACTGCCATGTTCTGGCTGTGAGATTCTCATTTCTAATATCTTCTAAAGTTTTTATCTTACAGCAAATATGAAGATTTTTGTGTGCTAGCTTGGGCGATAAAAATGTTGAAGAACTTGCAGGTTCATCATTTTCTGTAAATAGCATTAAAAAAGCATCTTAGTACGACTACAGTAATGCATTCACAGATTGCACTCCCCTTTTCCACTGGCAATATCTATGGGTACCAATGTGATGCCTCCTCTTTACACATGCCTCGGTTGTAGAGTGCTCTTTTAATTTTTTCTTTATATTTTGACCTTGAGGTAATTTGGTGAATGAAAGCATACCTTCCTTTCTTTTCATAGCTTTTACTGTTTGAAAATCTATGTACAGCACTGGATGCCTAAACCTGTTAGGACAGTTTGTTTAGAAAATATAAATACCTCTCAGTAAATTTCAAGTACATTGAATTTATACAAATATTGTATCTGGACACCTGAAGTGCTCATTGCATCTCCTGGAGTACTTCACTGGGCTTTCATTTCCTAGGCAACCCAAAATCTCTGCATCACCTCTATTGTATTCTAAAGCAAGAATGGACTACACAGCATTAGACTGCAGCATCTTGAAATTTCCTCACCTTAATATTTTTATTTTTAGTGAAAAAAAAAATTAAATAGCAGCAAATCACATACATTTTATCCTAAGCACACAGCAGATCCAACAGACATCACAGTTCATTGGACACCTTTAAGGACCAGGGGGCAAGTGTCTGAGCAGTCGCCAGGCAGACATACTTCTTTGATATTGTAAATGAAATCTCATCTTTGAAAGGAATAAATTTCTTCAAAATATATTATGGTAAATACTAGTTTCTCTACTAACATGATGCTCTAGCCAAGGCAGCCAAGACCAGTTCCTCTCTGCAAACACACTGCAAATAAATGCAGGCAGAGAGAACTGAAGTTAGGAAGTAAGTTTTTCTCTATGGACAAGGCTCTTGGATCATTTTTATGACCTGATGATTTACTCCTGACTGGAGTAAACTTCACTCTGTGGCAGGAATAAAAATGCTGGTTAGTTTTGTTTGAGGTGGGTTTTTTTTTTTGTTTCTTTGCCCACTTTTCTCTAATTTTGATGAAAAGTAATAAAACTGTGTAGTAATAGAGGATGATAATCTGTATTCTGCAGGAAAGGCGTGTGCACAAAAAAAATAGCAAGGCAGGCAAAGCTAAAATGACCATCTGATTATATAGGTTTAAATGGTGTACTTCTGTAGATATATATGATTTATACAGGTATTTATGAGGTTTTTTTCGTCTCCTAGATATACTAATTTCAATAATATTTTCAGATATTTAAAAAGCAATTCTGAAATATAACTATCTCATATGATGTTTTGATGAGATTAAATTAGTGTTTCAAATGTGCCAAAGTATCTCCAAACATTTGCTGTTGTTATAGTCAAAATACATTATTGATTAAAAGAAATTCCTTGATATTACTGCCCTCTTCTTGACTTGGTGTCTCAGTAGAAAATGTTATTTGATGTTTGATATGTGATGATATTTTTGTTGTTTTTACACACAGAGTTTTGTTATCAAAAGGCCTGGACATAATCATTTGATAGCTTGCTTGGGTTTTTTTTTTCCTACATGCATGGGAGAAGAATCATACCCCAAGTTTTCTTCCCTGTCCATTAAAAAAGGAGTATTTTTAAATGTAGGGGGTTCAATCACTTTAATTTTTAATATAGAAGTACCATAATTCATCTCTGTATTTTATAAAAATGCCTGTCTTAAGTATTGTAATATTTGTCCTTTTTGGGTAATTTTAAACATGTTCTTCAAACTTCACATTTTGGGGTTGTCAGCTTTAGCATATGCAGTGCTTTATAAGAAGGGAAAATAAAACCAATTTCATGCTTAAACAAAATTTTGAAAATTTTTAGAGATGTGCAAAGACGTAGAGTGGCAAAAGCTGAGAATTTCACTGAGGTGGTTTCCAGAAACTGAATGAATTTTTCTTTTAAAAATGTATCTGTATTCTGAAAGAGGCACGTGAACTGGCTGGTAAATGTCATAATTGTAAAATCTCCTCATACAACAACCAATTACAAGTTCTTTAATTACTCGTTTGTGCTCCAGAAAGGGTGGATTTATGTTTCCTTAAAACCATAATTATCTTGTCTGCATTCCTGACATTAAGTATATTGTGTAATACGAGCTCACACTGTGGGAATATGAACATGCAACTTTCTGGCTTAGGACTTATATAGTAAATGAAGTATGTTTTCCTCATTAAAATAACAAGAACTTTAATCACATGCATTACTATCTAGGCTACTTAGACTAGAAAATGAATTTTGCTAGCTTGGATTTGTATTGCAAAGAAGACACATAGGTGACCCTACAGTTCAGAAAGATTTTGTTGGATAGACTTGACTACTTTATGCCTGTTTGCTAAACAGTCAGAGATTTATTTTTTTCCTTCTAGGGCATGATTATGAGGTTTATTCAGTGGTGATTCAAAACAAATCATAAGGGGTTTCTTGATTTCATATGGAAGAAATAATGAAGTGACCATTCACATAAATTTACAATTAAAGGAAATGATTCCTCACATATTATCAAGATAAATACCTCACTTTCATGGTTATTTTCTCATCAGAATCAGAGTTTTTATTAGTGTATGCTGTCATTACTAGACATGGCATTTTCAGAGGTTTTTGCAGGAGAAATCATGAACAGCTACCATGAAGTATTACATTCTAAAAAGGGATGATGTACATATTTCAGATTAGTATGAAAATTCTACCTTTAATAAAGGTAACATTAGTATTTAGAAAACTGATTTATTAAGAGGGGGAAATGAGGGTAGTTTTTTTCTTTTGTCTTTTTATTTACTGTAAAACTCTATTTCAGGATAATGATGACATTCTTGACAGTACTTGAATGTGTTTATATCTTAAATCCTGATCTTTTCCTTACTTTTGTAGCCAGCCAAGGAATTGAAGCATAAATTCATTAAAGAACATAAAATTCAGAATTATTACCATTTCAGAGGACTCAAAACAAACCCATCTTCTCTCTTCCTTAAATTCTTACTTTAAAAAAATCATTTAAATAAAAGTCAAAAGAAATGATGCTTTAAAATGCAAAGAGAGAAACTCTTCACTGGTATTGTTTTTTTCATCACGTTTCAATTCTGAACAAAGGCCCTCGAGAAGGAGAGAGTAGGGAGTGCAGGGTTATGGATGTCTGTGGCCTGTGAACTAAGGGAGAGGCTGGAGGGACTAGAAGAAGCATTGGTGTCAAGACAGAAAGGGAAACTTTCAGGGAAAGACTGAGAAATATACAATGAGGCTTTGTTTCTTTCAAGTCAAGGAAGTAATTTAACAGCTTTCAACAGTTATGTATCTTGCATAAAACAATAGCTCAGCACATCCAGCATTCTCATACTCCTGAACCTCAGCCTTATTGGCAGGGGAAAAGCTGTCTCAGCTGCACGATCTCTTCTTCTGGAAGAGGTTGCAAAATGGTTGCACAGTTGTAAAACATGGAATCAGCAAAGGTGTTGCTTATGACTGGAGACAAGTTACTAAAAGTTACTAAATAATAATATTTTCTTTGGTATATATTGGGGTTTGCAGTGAGAATGACACAGCTTAAATGTCATCATAATTGGGAAACTTAGCAAACTAGCTTGGTAGTTGAACAAAGAAGCAAAGTTGAGCAAAGAGCTGAAGGAGATGAGTGCATGCAGTCTTAGCTGACTGCTAAGAACTATAATGAAAGAAGCTCAATACAGTATCTACCAGATTTCAGTGAGGACGCCGTAGGATAGAAGAGAATTTGCAACTCTGAGCCATGCAGGGACAGGCAGGTTATCAGATAGAGACCAATTGTTCAGGTAATTGTGGTAGCATTTGGCTATATCTCATGAATGTTCTGTTAAATACAGGCTTGTCTTGGTGGACGAGCTGCAGGCTGGTCTTTTTCAAAGCTCTTATGAATGACTGTGCTCCTTGTTCTCTTGGCAGATTAATTAATTACAGTAACTGATGATTATGGTTTTCTCTGCCTTCAGTACCCTATTCCAGCCAAAGGTTATCCCATGCTCTCATAATTCCTGCGCAAACCTAGGACAAAAGTAGCTATGAAAAAAATGAGCAGGATTTTAGATTCCTACCTAGTGAAGAAATTAGCAAGTTCCTATTGGAACCACTGTTGGTATAATTGCAACAGTTTAGACAATAGTTAAGATCGTTTGGGTATAAGAAAAAAGTCAAGAGGAATATGCACTGTGATAGTAGTAACACAGAAACTTATGTCAATGCTAATAAAGGGATCTGACCACCATCAGTCTGGTCTGTCACTCCTTAAGCTGCAAGACTTGCCATTAGCTTGCCTGCCTGGAATTACTACACCATGTAGCAGAAGAATATTCTATGATTCAGAGATTTATTTTTTTAAATAAATTATCATGGAAACATACTTAATACTACATTTTCATTCAAAGTTGTAATGACTTCTAGTGAAAAAAAAAATGTATTTTTAAAAACTTGGAAATGCAGCATGTAGAATATTTAGTGGTGTAAATCATGCCAATAGAGTGTGCATGAGTTTCACTTTCACCAAGTAGCCATAAGTTTTCCATTGGTGACCACTCAGTTGACTGAAGTGATGTTTATGAAAAAGCCTCAAAATTGGTCACATACAAGCCACTTCCTCTACAGCCCTTTGGTGTTCATGGTGTGTTTTTCATCTGAAAAGCAAAAATCTTTGGAAAAGGTAGGTGCCAGGTACAGCAGCGCTCAAATTCAAAACATGAGTGCAAAGGCAGAATCAATTCAGCTATTTAAGTAAGAACATGACATACAGTTAATATGACTTCAGAGGAAAAATGTAAATAGGATTAAGAGATGAAAAGCAATAAGGAATGGAAATTGGAGGCCTGTGCTGGATACAGTAGAACTCAATAAGGAAAGATGTTTCCATGTGAACAGTAGGAAATGGTTAATCTGCTGCAAACTTATGACACTTCCAAAAGTCTATACTTTGCAGTCCTATCTCATCATGTAATATATCCTCTGAGATGTATCATACCAACACAAGTATTTCAGTGTGCCAAAAATGAGCTTGGTGTGGACTAATTCCCTCACCTACATCCCCATGAAGCTTTAGAAAGAAGCACTTATGGAACTGGTATGTGAACTGCCCTGATGAAGTATTTAAGATAATTTTACAAAGCAGTTGGAAGCATGCTATGTCCTGAGGGCATCAGATCTTATGTGGCAGTGCTCACATAATTATACTAAGATGGATTGCCATATCACTCCCTGGGCCTCTGCCTGGAATAAATCCCACATCCAGCTAGAGAAAGAAAAATGTGACTTGCAGGACTGGCATGAATCTTATTACATCCCAGAACTCTAAAGAGAGACCCAAACCTTTTCAATCACTGATTTCTTTTAAGTGTCACTCAATTCTAGCCTCATCAGAAAATACTAGTGATACCTACATTAAAAAAAAAAAAAAAAATGTAGCTGAGATATTACTTTGAGTTGAGCTGTCCCCTGAAACTACTTGTCACACATCTCTGGTACTCCATAAATTTACTAGTTAGACTTAAATTTATGACATCACATCTATAATTCTGTGACTTTTTCTCAATGTGAGGTACTGCTGCATTTTCTGAGGCTGAGGTTGCTGTATTTACATCCTACTCTCCAAATATATTTTGACAAATTATCACCAGAGCTTTGGTGGCAATGGCAAAAATGCATTGCATAGTTACTGAGCGAGTATGGATTTAAAGCCAGATAGAGGTATGAGATCCTTGCAGAAAAAGGCTTTCAGAGACAGAAAGCCTTTGCAGTTTACAGATGAAAACCTGTACTGATTTAAACTGTAATTCTGTACAGCCACAGAATTCAAATTAAAAATCACCATCTCTCAAAATGTATTGAGATGGAATGTACAGGACAACACTCAGGTTGTAACTTGAGTTTTACTCTTCAGCACATAGGAATTGTCAGAATATGGGTCCTGGCTAGTGTTCCAAGAAAAGAGGCCAAAGACTAAACGGGACTGAGAACAGATTCTTTCTTCCTTGTAAATAGACAGGGTGCAGGCTCCTTAAGCAGTTTAAGATTGCTGATGATAATCAGCATTGTCATGCTCAAAGAATGAAAGAATCACTTAATTCTCCAGGTTTGCCAAATACCTTTGACAGCTCCACTGGAGTTCGATGTATTGTGAAGAACAACTGCACCAAATGTAGGCACATTACTGGATGGATCTGTTCATTCAGATGGGAAGAAAAGTCTATGAGAAAGAAGACTAAGATATTAATAAATCTGTATTTCCTCCCATACTTTATATTGTAAAAATTTAAATTTTACATAATTTAAAACTTCCTTTTTCTAAAACTCTTTGCCTCCTCTTATGACAGAAGTTATTTAGATAATGTCTAGTGGATTTGCCTTCAGTTCTACTTCTCTAACAGTAACAAAATAGACTATTTGTGTTGTGCAAATTTTTTCCTGTTCCTTTATTCTAATTTAAAGTGACTAAAGCCTTCTTCTAAAAGACTGAAGCCTAAAGGTCATCTTGAAAACAGTAATGCTATCTCTATGGAATATATTTAAGATAAAAAGATCATATTAAGTGTATTTCTATAGTGAAATAAAACTGTAAAGAAGAAAGAAAGAAAGAATAATATTGATTTCTAAAAATAAACTTTACAAAAATATTATCTCTATCCTCATCTTACTTTCTCTCCTCAGCACAAAATATTTCCCACTTACAACCAGTATTCTAACACCATCTTTCAAACATAACTTTTACATCTAAATGTCCATCAAAATTGACTAGGAAAGGACATATTTCTCGGTTGTAGTACATCAATTTGTTCCTGTTTTGATACTGATGAAAGCACTATCAGTCTTGTGTGTACATGTTTGTTTGTTCCAGTAACGTTCTCCCAAGGAGACTGGATCTGGCTCCTGCCTGTGTGGTACAGGTCCTATGGTGTGATGCTGTCTGATGAGGAAGACTTGGAGAGTCTGGCAAAGTCATCGTTCCACTAGGCAGAGCTGTTATACTTTTGCTGAACAGGGCAGCTCTAGGGAAGAATATTAATTCATGCCCTTTTTTAGGCAGTACTAATTGGTCTGTGAGGAGTGCAACACTGACCTGTCTCTACTGCCTGCCGATCTTCAGGTCAGTCAGAGCATTGCATTGCATTGCATTGCACTGAATCACGCTGCACAGCTTCCCTGCTTCAGAAAGGACTTGCTTCAAATAGTGGCACAAGACTTGAGGACTTGTGCCTGACTTGGCAAATATCAGATGTAAAATCAAATTAGCTGATGACCTGCTGTCAGGGCACCTTCCTCTCGTATGTTGTGGATACTACCACTGACAGAACCAGGCGGATGTACTGCTCTTGCAAGTTTCCCATGAAGAAAAATTACTTGTACAATTTTATACATGTTGTACAACTGTAGTAGCCACAGAGCAAACATTGTGATTCAATTACAATTAAACTTGTTCTAACACTTATCCGTGCAGAAAGTGTCAAGATGTCTCAATAGATCTGAATCGATACGTTCGTTTTTTTGGTTGATCAAATATAGTTCAAAATGCAATTCGACCCAGGCCAGAATCTGGCCTATGTGTACATGACAACCAAAGGCTCACCAGCAGTGAATGGTTTTACTTTCCCCAATTTTTTTGCTTGACAGTTTCCTCAGATATCTTTCATCCACCTTTCTACTTAACCACTGGGTTTCATATTTCTCAGAATAAAAACCAAACAGATCCACACTTTTTTACACGTATTCCAAACTACAGACTATTAGCCTCAGGGAGATCTTATGCTTTTCCTTCCTTGAACCAGTTTAAACATGGTGAAAGCATTCCTGTTGTGGCCTTTTTCTGTCATACTGATATGCTCCTGAACGTTTCTGACTATTTTGCCATGGGAGATTGCAGTGTTCACTTTGAAAAGTAAAGAATTCAGGAGACAAACATAGACAAAAAATCAACTACGAAGTCACTAAGTTCCAACAGTAATATGATGAAGCATATCAGAAAAATCTTTTATCAAATTAAAAATAATGACCAAAACTAAGTAAAAACAATAAAAATAAGAACTTACTTGGAAAGTGATTGTTAAGTGACTTTCAGTGTAAAAATGTTGTTTACAAATATTGAATATTTAATCAAGAAATATTCTGCTGATATGAAAGAATTTATTATGAATTAGTACAATATGAATTTTTTATCATTTCAATGTATTGAGCAAACTGAACTGATTTTGTTTTCACATTAGCATTGTATCTGCCTGTGATAGAATATCTGCATCCCAAAGAAGCTATGTCGAACAGTCGGGCTCTGGAAGCTCTTCTCCCTCAGAGGCAAAACTTCTTGGTGGGTCCCTTCTGGCATGTTGGAAATGAGATTCAGTGTGGAAAGAAAGAGTCTGAAGAGCAGAGAGCAGTGGGAACCCTGCAGCTCCACAACCCAGAGCATGCCTTACAGCACCATGAAGTGCAGGAGAGATGGAATGTTTTCTACCCAACAAACTGAAATGAAAACATCTTGACTCTTTGGTGTTTTGACACTTTCTGTTAATAAGAAATAAACAAATTATATAATTCAATATTTCTTTAATAAAATTAGGCATGGTCCCTTGCTCTGTATTTATGGTGTTTTAAGGTGAAGGTTGAAATTCATTAGCAGAAATTCTGAAATTTTGACTCTTGTTTGACTTCATTAGTGATTGAAAAAAGAAAAAAGGAACTTCATTTTTTCATGTCTATGTGAAAAATGGATCTCTTCCTTCATAATATTCCTTCGTTATGTAATTTGTGAAATAAAAACTTCCTCTGGAAAAGTTCAAGACTGATTTAGATTAAATGTCTTCCTTTACAGCTGACTAAAAAAATCCACTAGAGATTGAACATGTTTCTTAAGGACATGAACTTCAGCTGAAGTTATATATGTAAATCTGAAGTAGGATGCCATTCAGTTACAGCACGTGTGGAATATTTTCATAAATGCACTAGGTAAGTGCTAAATGAAAAGCAAGGTCAATCCAAAGATGTAATAATAACAGAAATTAAAAAAAAAAAAAAAAAAAAAAAAAGAAATCTTCTTCATATAGCATATTAGTTCTTGCCATCCACACCCTTGAAAATTATTTTAAGAAATTCTTAAGATATTTATTTTCAAAAACAGCTATTGTTTCTCTTTTATTTTCAAAAGCAGCTATTGTTTCTGTTATAGTCTTATCCCTTTCTAATTCATGTTCTCCTTCTGTTCACAAAGTAGGACCAAGAAGTCATGAAATAATAAAAGCTTTCCTTTTTAGATCATTAATGTAATCTTTCTAAGTTGTGAGCTGTGTTTTGTTACAAAATAACAGATGAGATGTTTAGCAGCAATTAATAGTTACACCCTTGCTTATTTACAAAAGAACCTGTTTTACTTTTAGTTCACATTAAGGTATTCTTTATAGCAGTGGTGTGACCTTTGCCAAGAAAAAAAAAAAAAAATGCTGAGTCCTATACAACTAGTAACTGATGAGAAAGTGGAATCTTTCGTTCTGCCAATTACAGACAGTAATTGCCATGTAATGAAGTTAATGTTTTGTAGAATTTACAACCTGATATTAATGGTGTTTCTTTGCCACCCTCTCTTATCCAACTTAATTTTTGCCCAGCTTTTTCACTACAAAAGAAACAGGACAATGTGTGAAGGCTCATTAATTCTATTTAGTTTTGATTTTTTTTTTTCCTCCCTTCTTTTCTCCCCGCCTCCTGGAGGTGAAAAAAGAGCCATGCCATCAGGCCTTTACGTAAACTCTGGTTCATGTAAGGGTGAAAGTTACAGCCTACACACAGCAGCTTGCACCATATAAATGCTCCCCTTTCAATTTCAGCTCGGGCCATTTAATGGCCATGCCGTTTTATTGCCTTCTTGATCACCAATTACACCACCAAGAACAATGAGCCCAACACTTAAACGAGGAGGCCTCAAATTTGCCTTCATTTGCCAATGTGTTTCATAGCAACACTTCCTTTGAAAGCACAGATCACCTAATTACGAGGATGAAGATGGATCAGAGTTTGAAAAAGGCTCTCAGCACCAGAACAATATGCTAACCTAACTGTACTCCCTGTACTCCTACTGTATTATTGTGACCCCAAGGTGCCCTTCTAGCACTCTGCCTGACCTCCTGCCTCCAAGAGGAAGCTGTGCATGCCCTCCCTATCTCCAGAGTGTCACTGCAGAATTTGGGAGGGTGCCGCTGAGACTGGTGACAATGGAATCTAGGAAAAATAAATCATAAGACAGAAACTAGACAAATTGAGGAACCACAGGATACCAAAAGCATTTCCACGTTATTTTGTTTTGCCGCTAATGGCTGAAACGAATAAATCAGGATGTGTTAACTCCAGTGTGCTTCCCAGGGCAAATGCTAAATGCTTTACTTTGTTAGGAACTAATAGCAGAGCTGAGGTATTGTAGATGCTCACTATTCTACCAGGAATTTGAAGGGACTGTTAATACACTTAAAGTAAACACAGCTGCAATATATGGTAAAGATAAAAACCTAAATGGAATAAAGTTGTATACAAGTTCAAAGATTAGAGTTATGGAAATTACAGATGTTTTCTCTGTTTAAAAATATATCTTAATAAGAATTGATTGTTCCATATATCTGCTTACATAAATCAATCACCTTACTATTTTGCAGGTTGCTTGCTGCAAAGTGACACTGGAAAAAAATGTTACTAACCCAGAATAAAACAATCAGTGTGTTTACTACACACACTGTACCACATCTCCCTCCAATTCTGGTGCTGCCTCGTTCTCAGGGATGTGCCACCAGAACTAACCCACCGAGGTAAAAGTTAGATTACAGAAGTTCATCACCATGGAAATACTTATCAAATTACGTCTGGAGCCGTTCATAAGTATTAACAAAGGTAGACTCAGTTTTTGAAAAGTTGTATAAAACTGATGACTTTTTTTTTTCCCATGTTTCTTTAGGTTTCCAAATTTTTCCAACTGAAGTGAGTTCATATCTAACCAGGTAACAATTTATGTATGTAGTTAACTTTGTATTTTGTGTGCAGTCCCAGGAAACATCCAGTAGCATTTAAGGAGTATTTCAAGAATTGGGGCCTTTGCAGAAAAGTGAAAAAATGTGTGGCTAATTGTTACAAGAGAATTATGCAGTAATAAATACAATTAAACTTTTTCTTCAGGGAAAGGATCAAGATTCATTCTCAAATTTAACTTTTATGCTTATCTGCCAAGACTTGAAATATGTAAACTTTACATTATATTAGTGTAAGGCTTTGTATCCTCATTTTCCATACAAACTAAAGCAGAAAATGCAAAGCTTATGGGCTTGGGTAGTTGGCAACTACTCCATTTTCTCACTGCAATCTCACTGTTACAAAGCGCAACCATCTCATAGGAGAACCACATTCTCTTCATATGATCAAGATTTCAGAAAGGAAAAGCTATTCCAATCATAAATATACTATTTCTGTATTAGAAATACTTTAGTTACAATGCTTAGTGATTGCATTTAAAAACATCAAAAATTCCAGTAAAAGAGATGCTCAGTGGATTCAAGCTGTAAAAAATTAAAATTATATTATAGTTTGTCTTTCTCCCATGCATAAAGGTACTATCTAAAATATGGGAAATCCAATGAAAACATTAAAAATTATATATCAGTTTGGGGGTTATGACAGCATATAAAATAATATTTTGAATATATTTTTTTTTACCTGCCCTCCCTCATAAATACTTGAACAGATTTTCTAATACACTCTGAGAATTAACAAATATCATGTAAAAAATTCAGACACAAAAGATAAGAAGCGTATGAGCAATTAAAAAAACCCATTTAATAACAATACCAATTTGGCAAGCTGAAAGACATTTATTGCAATAAGTGCAAAGAAATGGATATATAGCACATAAATAATAATGTGGAAGGTAGGGCTGCAAGAGGAGAAAGACATCTTTCAAAATTAAACCAAAACACAGACAATTATAAAATGTTGTAAATTCACTGAGTGCAGACCATGAGAAGCTGACTGTAGGGGAATCCCATGCTCCCAGCACAATGTAGACTTTCAGAAAATGCTCTCACCGAACAATCTGGCTCCCATCACACTTATACAGAAAGCAACTGAACCAAGATATCTTAAATGCAAAACCAAATGAGAGCTAAATGAGATTTAAATGTCAAATAGCCTGTCTTAAACCTCCATGAATATGTTCTGAGTGTAGAGAAACATCTTGCTTTTATTTTTTTTTGTGAATTCCAATAGCAGAGCAATTAGGGTGAACAACAGTGCTAACTAATGTGTTATTGTGATTCAGAGACTTCATGTCATCACAGGAATTTCAAAACACAGAAGTACCAGACAAACACAGCAGTCCTATTTTGGAGTCAGTTAATTACACCATGCTCAGAGTTTTTAAATTAACCTTTGTGATCTTATAATTGTCATTTTAATGTAAACTTAAATGTGTTTTAAGTAAATGCATGTGCAGATATTTGAGACTTTGAAATCTACCGGAGATAGGTTGTATCTCTAAAGCCAGTTCTGAGGAAACCTCATCCTGAAGAAAAGAGTCTGGTAGGAGTTTTACTTTGAAAACTGCAGCAAGATAGCTGCCATGAGCTAAAAGACACTCCAAAATGGAGTTTAAAACATTATTGTCAAATTCAACTTTAATGCTTCCTTGTAAAAATAAGCACTTTGTCTTCTGAGTTTTTTGATTGCTTGGCTGATGAAAATGTAAGGACTTGCATCTCTAAGTAGAAGGCACAAACTCTCTCCATGAAATGTTCAAGCTTCAGAAGTCAGTGCATTGAAATCCAGACTTGTTTGCCAGATATTTTAATTTGTCTACAGTTGTCCTTGTGGGTAGGGTGGGGCAGATGAAAGCATCCTGATGCAGAACTCCTTCCCAAGCTACAGCTGGCAGGTTGGCTCAGACATCTGCGAGTGTGCGCTGGAGTGTGTGGTTGAGCCAGAGAGGAAGGGAGAAAACAATATTGAAAAGACAAATGTTTAGAAATTATTTCACTTGTCTGGTATGTAATTTGGTTTTGACTAACAAACATGTTGGGCTTTTCTAGCTGTAGGAATTCATCAGAAGCAATATTTTGAGGGGAGGTTTTTATTTTCCATCTCCCAGGCTGCATTGATACGCAATGGAACATGCAAATATTCAGCAGCTTCCTATCACGAAAGTATTAGACCAAAACATTTGCTTTTGTATGTTGTGATCTTCTTGGCAGAGAAATTAAGTGCTGTATGGTAACTGCATAATCTTTTCTTTTTCCCATTTGCTTTTCTTTTTCCTGGTGGAGAGGGCTACCTCAAAGTGCTGACATGGGACATAATTTTGCTGTGTGCTGCTCAACAAATCATTGTCGTAAGAACTCATGAGAAACCTCATATGTGTTCTGACATTTGCTTTAAAGGGCATGTTTTTGGGGAGCATGTGACCACAGTGCCAAGAAGTCTGAAAAGAGACTAGTTAGAAACTGGCCAGACTTCATGGCTCAAAGGACAATAATCAATGGCTCGATATTTATCTAGCAAGCAATGAACAATACTGGACTGATCTTGTTCAGCTGATTGACTAAAAAACCAGTATGATAAAAGCAAACTTGCAGATACTAAACTTGAGACAAGGATGGAAATTAGGCAAAGAGCTTTAGTCTAGAGTGATTCTGAGATATTTGAAGTTTAGGTCAACAGAAACCTCCTCAAGTTCAGTGAGGAGACATGCAAAATTCTGCACCTGCACCAAGCAGGCACCATTTTAGAACCAACAAAATTAATATCAGCCCAGATGAAAGGCCATGAGGTTATAATGGATATCAAACAGAACTGGAGTTAACAGTACACTCACTTCACAAATGGTCTAGGCCACATCTGTTTAGTTTTGGCCAGCCTAATGCAAAAGAGGTGTTGAAAAACTCACAAGGGCCCAGCAGCAGGGTATCAAGAACATTAATAATATTAATAAGTGTGTTGTGCAGCCTAAAAGGAGATACTGAGTAAAGCTTAATCCAGAATACAGGAGCTTAAGGGTGGGAATCTGTGAGCAGCCTACAGGTGGATGATGGACAATTCTGAGGATAATGGACCCAGGTGCTTTTCATCAGTGACAAGTGATATTATAGGGAGAAATGACCCCATGTCATGGTTTGGGATATTCAGACCCAAGATATTCAGGATATTTGAAAAAATATTCTCCACTAAGACAGTAGAGTAAAACTAAAACAGAATGATCAGCAGAATGGTACCCAAAGGTATAGTAGAATCTCCATCCTTGAAAGTTCATAAAACTTGTCAGGAAACTTGGTGACCTGATCCTAGTGTTGGCAGTACTCCTCCCTTCACTGGGACTAGATGATCTCCAGAGCTCCCTTCTGACCAGCATTTCTATGATTTTATGAAGAAGTCTACTAGAAAAGCAAATGTAGGATAGAAAAATTAGTGTGCCTCACCGAAGAAGGGAAAAAGAGATTGAAGGTCAAAGATAAAATAGCAGAGAAAAAGAGCTACTCTCTTCTCAAGCACAGAAGGAGAAAGCTGGAATTAGCTAGGGCTGGTGCTGGAAAAGAGTTTGCACATAGAATTGTCACAGAGACAGGAAAGGGAAATCAATCTACAGATGAGAAGTAGGATGCAAGGGAGAGAACTGAGGTAGTGGACCAACCTGAGGAATAGACAGGTCCATGTAAATAGTGAACTTCTCATTCAAAAGAACTGAAAAATATGTAACAAAAACACCCACACATCAAAAATCACAAAGGTTCTGCATGTGAACCTGAAAAGCATCCTGGAAACAGTCAGTGTGAAAGAAACTGCTGGTCAGCCTTTGGCTGTGTCACCAGAAAATTTTCACTGCAGTGCAGCAAGTACTAAACCAAGCAAAAGCAAGTGCTTTAGTGATGCTCTGTCATGATTTAGGAATGGTGTTCCCCGATTTAGTACTCCCGCTAAAAAGACCATGCACCACTCCCCTTCCTGTCCCTCCAATGAAAGGCACAAAAGGCAGAGATTATGGGTTAAGATAAGAAAAAATTCCTGGAAACAGCAATGAGACAAGAAAACAGAACAGTAATAGAGATGACAATTCAAAACATCCATGGATATGTACATGTTTTTCTTAGTAACAGCCTTGCTGTGACTCATAAGAATAATTTTTAAAAGAAATAGAATGATAAATAAGAATTAATCAAATGGTGTCTCTTCTGGGCTTAGAGAATGCTACTTAAATGAAGTAACTTAAATGTGGAAAACAATGGATAGAGAAAAAGAAACACCTATAGCATCAATATACATGAGAACATATAAATTCCCAAAATCAGTGAAAAGGCTATCCTTTTCACTGGGAACCAGAGCCAGCACTTGCATCAAATAGCAAGCAGATGAGTCAGAAAAACAGAAAATCCTAAACTACCAGTGCGAGAAACATAATATTGACTAACTGTATCTAAAAGTACTGCAGTAAAGCTGATAAGACTGTATTTGGAGAAGTTAACCCACAATTTTTGGAAGTCGAAAAGGTTAATGGTACTGCCCATCACATAGAAGCTTAAACAGCAACTGCTGCAGAAGTCTGGTAGGGTAATTGGAAATCTTTTGGAAAAAAGGAAAACTTACTTTCCTAAGCTTTTTAAGCTAATGAAAGAGTTAGCTGGCATGAGTGTTACCTAGAAGCATAGAAAGAATAAAAAGGGAAGAAAGTTACTTAAATTAAAAGACAGCATTGAGGTAAACTGGACTTTAAATTAAGCCTTTGCTTTGTGTGTATGAAATTAGATTTATAGTTTTAAACAAAATCAGGTTCTCAAACAATCTTCCAGTAGTGGAGGGTGAATTGAAAATTAACAGCTTTTCAAATTGGAATTCAGAATGTTTGGAATTTTATATCTGAGTTTAATATCTCCAGCACAAAAGACTGAAATCTATCATTCAGAAAGTTCTTTAATTCCTCTTTTACTTAATTCTTGTTTCATTATCATCAACTTTCAGTACCACAACCTTTCAACAAAGGCAGGTACATGTTTCAGTTTGGGAACCTCTTTGTAGTTCTTTGGAAGCATGGTAGAACCTAGAACACTGATTATAGACAATACCTTCACCAGAGACTTTGCTTCTTTTAGATGAATTAGGAACACTCATAAAAAAAAAAGAAAGAAAATGATGCAGTTTTATTGTTTTCATGTAATCTTTGATGAGGTTCTTCGCATGAAAACAACCAATATGGTTAAATATAGTTTAACTTAATCCTTTCCTTTCAGGGAATGGTTTAATAATGACCTCCATTTCGAAGTAGGGTCTGATTCCCCTCATAGGTAATAAGTTGTATCTTCTAAATTCATCATAAGCGGGTGATATCCCAGGTGACTGGAAAAAGGGAAAGATTGGGCCAATCTTTGAAAAGGGTGGAAAGTAGGACCCCAGGAACTACCTACCTGTCAGCCTCACCTCTGTGCCCAGGAAGGTCATAGAACAGACTCTTAGAAACTGCACTGAGGAACATAGAGGACAAGGAGGTAATTGGAGGCAGCCAGCACAGCTACACCAAGGACAAGTCCTGCCTGACCAACCTAGTAGATTTCTATGATGGAGTGAATACATTAGTGGACAAGGAAAGGGCCAAAGATGTAATTCATCTGGACTGCTGTAAAGCATTTTATGTGGTTCCTCACAATTTGCTTCTCTCTAAATTGAAGAGAAAAGGATTCGGTGGATGGACTGTTAGAGGGACAAGCAATTGGTTTCACAGTTGCATCTAGAAGGTAGTGGTCAACACTCAGTCTCTATGGACATCAGTGACAAGGGGTGTCCTTCATATTGGGACAGGTATTATTTCATATCTTCATTAATGACATAGATAAAGGGACCCAGTGTACCTTCAGCAAATTTGCAGATGACACTAAGCTGAGTGGTGCAGCTGACATGTCCTAGATGACAGGATGCCGTCCAGAGAGACCTGGACAAGCTTGAGAAGTGGGCTCATGAGAATCTCATGTTTTAACAAGACCAAGTGCAAGGTGCTGCACCTGGGTTTGGGCAACCCTTACTATCAATACGGACTGGGAGATGAAAAGATCAAGAGCTGCCCTTCTGAGAAGGATTTGGGGGTGCTGGTGGATGAGAGGCTGGACATGAACTGTCAATGTGCACTTGCAGACCATAAAGATGACTGTATCTAGGTTGCACCTAAAGCAGTGTGGTCAGCAGGTTGAGGGAGGTGATTCTCCCCTGTACTCCTGTTTAGTGAGACCCTACCTGGAATACTGCATGCAGCTCTGGGATTCTCAGCACAGGAAGGACATGGACCTGCTGGACTAAGTCCAGAGGAGGCCACCAAGATAGGGATGGGGCACCTCTCCTAAGAAGAAAGGCTCAGGGAATTGAGTTTATTCAGCCTGGAAAAGACAAGGTTTTGGGGTGACCTAATTGTGTCTTTTCAGTACCTAAAGGGAACCTACAAGAAAGATGGAGAGAGACTTTTTTGCTAGGGTATAAAGTGTGACAGCACAAGTGGGAACAGTTTCAAACTGAAAGGGAGTAGGTTTACGCTAGAAAGTAGAAAGAAATTCTTTATTGTGAGGGTGGCAAGGCACAGGAACAGGTTGCCTAGAGAAATTGTAGGTGTGCCCAGAGAAGTTGTGGGTGTCCTATCCCTGAAAATGTTCAAGGCTAGGTTGGATGGGGTTTTGAGCAGCCTAGTGGAAAGTGATCCTGCCCATGGCAGAGAGGTTGGAACCAGATGATCTTTAAGGTCTATTTCAATGCAAACCATTCTATGATTCTATACTTCTATGATCAGGATTCTTGTTCATTCAACAAATAGCTTTACATGCCTTTAGTAATTAAAGTATGAAAATTACATGGCTATAAAAAAACTCCCCAGAAGAAAAGCAAAAGAATCAGCTTGTAAATCCTTACCAAAAACAGATGCTGAAATTGAGTGGTTGTAATGTCTTATGCAATTTAAAACTAACTTTAAAAAAATTTGTAATCCTTTGCAAACTACTACAAAAAAGAGTGAAGGGTTGTATTTTATATTCTAATACAGCTAAACTTATTTAAGGCAAAAACCTTTTTGTATTCAAGTTTTCGGATCCCTTTCCCCCCACTACGTAATTAAGATACCTGGATATTTTACTTTGTGCACAGACTAGTACAAACTATGTTTTCATATAGACATTTGATCATGCTTAGGTATATTCAACCTATTTGGGTTTTTGCAAGGAAACAAAATGTTTCAAAGGACAGTGACCATGTTTACAAGTTAGGAATACCTAGGAAACATCCAGTGACAATTCCTGGAGGGTTTCAAAAAGCAATAAATGTTGTCTCAAGGATAAAGATAGCCAGTTCCACAACTCAATTGCTTGCAGAGGAACCTTCAGAGAATTCTTTACCTTGTGGCATTTTTGTACATTGCGGTTTACTTAGTGTTCCAGGATGTTCCTTTAATAAAAGGCCTGTTATTATGTCGAATGAATCCCAGCATGAAGTCATATCCCTTCCAAAATTGATGATAGCTGGACTTAATAATATTTTGTTTGGTTTTTTATGAGCCCAATAAAAAGTAGACTAGATACACAGAGCAACTAAATTCTAGGGATTATCTTCTAAAGGTATGGTGTTACTGAAATGATAGAAATTAAGATATGTACTACAAAACAAGAAATTATTTTTCTGCTAGTGTTTTTTCAAGATCATCACAAGGTAGGAAGCATATGATACTAACTTATTTATTGGGCTACCAGAATTATGATATATATGGCTGAATTTATATTTACTGGCCATTTAAGTATGAAAAGAAGATCTGAAGGGAATTATATTTGAACACCTTCTGCTGATTATCATTACTATTATTATTTTGACTGTTGTTATATTTTGTGTATGCTAAAACATGTTCATGTTCATTCCTGAAATTCTGAATTCAGAGATAGCTATCTGATATTGCCCAGTCTGTCAAACTTTGGACTAAACATGTTTTTGGTAATCTTAAAATAATCCTAGGAAGCCAAAGTAAATGTGATGGTTACATTTATATCTATATATGAAGCTATACTGTGTGAAGCAGGACACAAAAATAAAATTCAACTGAACATCATTCAACACATGGAGTAAAGCCTATCACAGAAATTTAATCAGATTCTAGACATGAATAATTGGATGTACACAGTGAAATGTCTTGATTTGCCAGTTAAAGCTCTCACCTTATTTCACAATAAGCCCATATCTACAAGATGAAATATCTGAAAGAAAATCTTACAATTGTGATCATATTGAAATCACATTCTTATAGTTGTGATCTGGATTAGTATAAGAAAGAAGAGTATTAATAATGGTTTGCACATGAAGTTTTGATCCTCTTACAGAACACTGAACACTCATTTATATTGCAATAAATGTGTATAAAATTACTATTATCTAGGCCAGAGTACTTTGGAGATTCAAAGTCAAGCACCTGCAATATGTGGCATAAATACAAGATATATTAACTGTAGGCAAAACCAATAACATTTTAACATTGGGAAACCACTGCTGTGACAATTATTGGTATATTATGCGTTCTAAGTACTGGTAGGTATAAGAATTAGAAGTTTTTTGTCTCTTAAATTTTACACAACATGTAAATAATGTAGTGGGTTTTTTTCTCATCATTCTTTATTCTCCTGCTAGTTTATCATGGATAAACTATAGACTCTCTAAAGCCAGTTCTACCAGGAAGATTAAAAAAAAAAAAAAAAAAAAAAACAAAGCCAAAGGATAACTGAACCAATGATGCAATATAGTTGATTTATTAATCAGATGTGATAATGAGTTTCTTTTGTTTTCTATCAGACATGCTTCTTAATACTTCATTCTTCATTCACAGGAAACTGAGTCTATTTCTGGATCTTTAATATTATTATCATCAAACTTAACTCAGATGCTGATGCTGAGAAATCAGAAAAGAATGTTTTAAGAACTCAACTGACAAGGAAGACATTTCCAGCTGTGTTAGGGAATACAAATAGTGGTACCCTAGGCAAGCATGATATATCATCTGTATTCCCAGTGTCACCTCAAGCTAGTCTAGCTTCTGTCTTTGCAAGAGACACTAAGGGACAGGAAGGAAAGCTCAGAATCAGAAGTATGTCTGCCTTAAACTATTTTTTCATACAAATTGAGAATGTCTGCACTGCTTTTCACTGAAGCTCCAGTTATAAAGACAAGGAACTTCTCACACTTTAAAGAAACTAATTACATACTAATGCTGCAGTGAAGCTACATGTTTTAAGGAACTACTCAAAGTTTAGAGGGATTGCACGCTCAAACATTGAGGTAAAATTTGATAAGAAAAGTTAATCAGTCATGATTTTATTAAAGACAAGATGATGAAACTAATTTAGACATAGATTGATAGCAAAGTAGGCATGATTTACATTAACACATCATTTATGTTCATATTATCTATTGATTAAGTAGAATCATAAGAAACCTGAAATATGTAATATACTCTGTTTTACAGTTGAATTCATTGTTTTTCAGTGGAACCTTTGCAAATACCTGCACGGAAGATTCAAGGCACATCAGGATGCTACACAAGCAAGAACTACCATCAAGATGTGGCATAAAGATATACATACTGTATAAAGGATTCTTTGAATATAAGTCCTACTCTTTGCAAATAGTCTAAATTACTGAGTAGCATTATAATTCACATAAAAATGCATATTGTGCCCATGTTTTGCTTAAAAAATTTGATAAATTACAAGAACACCTAATTTTCAAAAAAAAATTCAGCAAGATCAATATCCAATAACAGCAACTATTTTGGTAGATTCAGTCCAACATTTATTATCTTTATGTATTTATCAATGTCAGTCAAAACCTTTTTGTAAAATTTCAGTGCCTTGCTTTCTTGCCCACTATAATAAATAATTTCAGAATTTATGTAAGGATAATTGCTATAAAGGAAATATTTTAATCAGAACAAGAGGAAGTGGTTCTAATGCAGATCAGAAACTAGTCATGCTACATAGCAAAAGTTTCTAATCATTCCAACAATTTATTTTCAAATGTACTTAGTTAATGGGTAAACAACCATATCTTGGTAAAATTGTAGAATCTCATGCTTGTGAAACAATAGGCATGGTTAATAACTACATTCTCATTGTTGAGCTAGTGATACAATACAGCCTTGTATTCTCCACCTTATGACACATTCAGTAACATCATGATTTATAAAGGGCAAGCATTGACAATTTGTCAAGTGATACCATTTATTCATAATACTTTGTTTCCAGTATATTTTATTTCAAAAGTTGCAGGAAGGTGCACCGGAAAATTATTTCTACTGCATAGGAATTATGCTTCCTGAAAACTTAGAACATTTTTATGACCATACACACTGATAAGCTCAACTGAATGGACACATCCAACACATCTTTACCTTTTAAATAGAAAGTATGGGGATATTTATTTATGAATTAATCTCTCATTCATTTTTGAAATTGAAGACCAGGCTCCAATATGTATTTATCAGCCTACATAAACTGAATATATATACTAGGAATGGTTTCCCTTTCACTGTTTAATATTAGGTACTCCTTTTTCAACATATTTTTAGATGTGAAATAAAGTCAGCAATGTTTCCCAACATCATAATGCATGCCAGGTTCTGATGACCTTTTCTTGCAATATGATGTAATCCGAGGAGTCAGTGAACTATGGTATAGGTGTAACTGTAATCCTTTGTGTCTTTTGAATCTTATCTCTTCTGTATCTATGAGATGCTATAATACACTCCTTTTGGGAAGAATAGCATCGGATTAGACAAACATTGTGGAGCTTTGAAGACAGAGGATCACAGTTTGCACCACATGTTCAAGCACATGCATAAACAGTTACTATTCTCAGCAGGACCTCTATTCAAATCTTTATTTCTGAGAATGACAGCATGGAATTTGTCAAGTGATTGGCAGATACCCTGTTAGAATTTCCAAGACCATAACAAAAAATGTTACATAGTCTCAGATATATTTAAAATTAAAAATATAAACCCTAGTTTTGCCCAAGTCTAGGCTTAGCAATGCAAGGTTCGACTTAGGTATTTGCTTGGGTTTTTTTTTTTTTTTTTTTTTTGTTTTTGTTTTTTTTTTTTTTCCTCTAACAAAATGCAATTTGGGGCTATAATTACAGAAATAGTATTCAATTACTCAACATATGAAAACACTAGCTTTAATTTTCTAAGAGGCAGTTTCCTATGTATTTTTAATTCAGAATAATTTATACATATATATACACATACACACACATTTATACATACATATGTATATATATTTGGAACAAATCTTAAGTAAGCGTATATATATGTGTATATATATATATATATTTTATATATATATGAGAATGTATTCGCATAAATATTCACGAAACAATAATGTTTCTTACAGAGAAAACCTTATACAGACACTCTAAGTTAATGATTTCTTTCTTTTGTCCCAGGAGGACAAAACAACAGAATAACATTAAATTACTTAACAGTTGCACTTTACATATTCAGGAAATGTGAATTGAAATGACAACTCTGATATATCAGTGTGTTGTGTCATAGCATGACTATTTTTTATAGCAGACAGCATCACTTGCCCATCAGACCTCACCTGAATAACACAGACTCCCATTCCAGCTGAGTCTTCCAGATGACCTGAACTAGTTACTTCTTAATCTTTCTGTGACTTTCATAAAGGAAATGGGAGAGATTTTTATATATTTACATGGAAAATACTTATATTCCCTCCAGCAACATGTTAATAATGGCATGAGCTGAAAATGTAAATCACCTTGCTGTAGAGTAATATGAGAAATTTCAACACTTACTTTTACTTACACCTGGAATAAGATATGTCATGCTAGAAAAAGGTGGTAGATTATGACTGTGAAACACAAATGTTTTGTATATCACAGGAGACAGCACAGGGCACCTTATTCCCCATTTCATAGAGTCATAGAACCATTAAGATTGGAACAGACCTCCTAGATCATCAACTCTAACCTTTGACTGAACACCACCATGTTGACAAAACTGTAGTAGCACTGAGTGCCCCACTCAATCATTCTTGAACACTTCCTGGGATGGTGACTCCACTTCTTTCCTGGGCAGCCCATTGAAATGCTTAACAACCATTTCAGCTGAAAAGAAAAAATTCTTTCTGATTCTACCTGAACCCCTCCTGGTGCAGAGGCCATTTTTTCTCGTCCTGTTGCTTGTTGTGTGGGAGGAGAAGCTGAACCCCATCTTACTACACCCTCCTTTCAGAGTGATAAGGCCTTCCCTGAACCTCCTCTTCTCCAGCTCAGCAACCCCAGCTCAGACATTCCTCCTAGGACTTACTATCCAGACCCCTCACCAGTTTCATTGCGCTTCTCTGGACATGCTTCAGGACCTCAATATCTCTGAAGTGAGAAGCCCAGAATTGCATTGTAGAGGTTCTGATCTGTTCCCTGTGTCTGTCTGCCAGCTCAGGGGACTGGCTGCCCTGAGCACAGATGCTCTTTCTTTTGAAGTCAAAGTCTTTTCTTTTGAGTCAAAGAAAAAATTAATTACCTGGACCTTTTCATCATCCTCGGTTAAAGTTTGTTTTGTGAAGTAGAGCACTCAACTCTATGGCCTAAAGAGTAAGTGAATTGTCTTACCTTCCCCAGATATCTCTTGTAACAGAAAAGTTATCCAGCAGTGACTGTTATGGATGGAGTACAGTAGAGTTTTTGTACAATGAATGGATGTTCAGGAGTTAGAACTTCAGCTCAAGTTCCTATAATTTTAAAACAAGGATAGAGAGCTGAACATTAAGTCTAGCCTAGTTATCTGGGATCCTTTTCTGTGTCTTTTGATTGGTGATAATTAAAACTTATCTACTTTAAAACCAAAGTAGACCAAATGGACTTCTATGGACAATGAAAGTTAGCTGAGATTAATCCCACTCCTGAGAGGGATTTCTTCATTTTATCAATTGATCATGCCGTAACAAATCCTAATAAGATTCACCAGTGATTTCACCTGAGACATGTGAGCAGATAACACGATATATCACTCTCTCTCCACTGCTGGTTGCTGCATCACTGGATAATGAAACTTGTTTTAGAATCAACCTTTTCCGCTTGTCTAGAAACCAGTCAACTTATTTCATGTTTCTCCATTTCATTTGGCCTATCTTTGCTACTGAAATCCAGAAAAACTTGTATCCTTAACTGCTATGCACATAGATAAAATATGCATAGTGAATCATTAAATAGAAAGTGTATTGCAGATAGGTCTGGGGTTCCTGACAGGAGATGCCAGTGAAGAAAAGTCAGACATAGATAAAATACTGAGCAATTAAAATATAATTTTTTTCACTAAGAATATAAAATTTGGATATTAAATTTCATCCAAAAGCTAAAGGGTACAGCATGCAACACACGAGAGAATTAAAAAATGACTGATACTTACAGTACACAAACAAATTAGCAGCAGCTGACCGAAAAGATAAGGGTGTTACTGCACATTAAAGTTAGATGTCATTTCCCCTAATTTAAGGGTATTCCAATTAGAGTTAACCTGAAGGTTAGCTACTTTCATCTTTATCATCTTTTTGATAGTGTTAGCACAGATGTTGTGGCATCACAGAAATTATATGCATCATAAAAATGCAGCTAATTATCAGTGAACTAGTCACTTCTTATGTAGAATTAGTTTAATATCTTCAAGCGAATGTTTGTGACCCACTTGTCTGATAACAACATCCATTATTGACCCATGGCATGTCCTGTCTATCTTTCCTTTCTTAAGCTCTAAGTGTCTGCCTGACATCACATTTTCTCTTGCTGGAGATGAGAATAGCTGAGGACCATGGGGGAGATTAACATTTAGCACTCAATGGGTTTCTTTGAATACACTGAATTTTGTACTTGAATTTGCCTTTGCATTTGGAATACAAGGATTGTTTGTGCGCTGTTAACATTAACAGGATGTGAAGATTTGTGTTAATAAGTATGTAAGAATACATTTTTTGTTCATTTTTTATTAATAACAGTATGTGTCAGGACTATGGTTTTAATAAGAAAATTATTATCTAACATTTCATGAAGTCGAGGACGGATTCTGAAGAATTACAGACATTTTTGGCAACTGAACACGGTTAAAAATTCTGGAGAATATATAAAAAAAGAAAAGCCAAACTCAGAGAAGCTTCGAAAGATTTCTTATCATTAGCACAAAGTTTTTAAGCTCAGAATTTTGTTGATTTTCAGGGGTAAAGCAGGATAAAAGACAAACCTTAACATATTGAAATATTTCTCTACATACTTTAAGAAAAAAATTAGAGCTAAGTACTGTTCAGTGAATACATTATTCAGTGAATTTTGTCATCTTTCATTGAATAAATTATTCAATTACTTTTCTTCTCTGTATTTGACTAGGTTTATGATGAGTATAATACCATTTATTGAACATAGTACTCTACAAACGTATATTATCTGAATAAACTGCTCTGTGAGTATTTTCCCCTAGATTTTTCCCACTTTTATCCTTTCTTTTTTTACCAGAGTATAGAATAATTTATAATTTTTCACATCTGAAAATGGAAGGACCGACTTCAAAAAACTGCTGAATTGAATCTGAGATTTCCTTTTCTATATTGAAACATTTTATCATTCAAAAACATGGAGGTGAATGCGGACTGCATCTTACCTACTGTTTTCATTCAATTCCAAGCCAAGCCATGCAAATCTCACCTGTTAAAAAATAGAGCAGACATAATAACAGACTCAAAATATAAGAAAATTTTATAAATTAAAAAAATATGAGAAGATGTCAAAAATGAGACTATACAAGCTAACTGCAACAGGAATTTTCATATATATAGAACTTGTATGATATGGCAGATACTACTGACACAATTAGCTGATATATTAGGGTGTTTTTTTACTTTAATATAAAATTTCTACTTAATATTGCAAATAAAATAAAAAAATGGGAAAGTTTTGAAAGTTTTTGCATGAGGAACCTTTTTATAAACAAATGTTTTGTTAGCGTGTACTGTTTATAATCTCCAACTGTCTGAAACATAAAAAAATATTACTTTTACCTCAAGGACTCAATCTGTCCACGTGGTCACTAACTGCCCTATGAATCACCTAAAGGTTACATATTACAGCTACATTAATAAAATGCATATTAAGAAAAATGAAGTTAATAATGGACATTGAAACATCTTTTACATGCAATACCTTTCAACCATTCACTGTGTTCTTTGCAAGGAGACACTAAAGAGCTCTGCAACAAAAATTAGGAAGTCAGAAGCCCATAGGTAATATTGCATTAATTTACTGGGTGTAAATAATCTTCTGCTGGAAATTCAGCTTTGCAAGGCGACACTTGTGGAACTCACTTTTGGGAATACAGGATTGGAATGGATCTTCTGAGTGAAAAACTGTCTTTCTGTAGTATAAGGTGAGACTTTTGTGTTGTGCATCTATATCATCTTTCAAATTTCCATTTAAGATGATTCCAAACTGGGGTTTATGGTTGTTTTCTTATACCATTTTAAAGCCTGATTCAGAACCATTCCCTCTTGATGGTCCTTCGTATAATTCCAACCTGCATTTTCTTAGGGCAATTTATTCATGAGCTAATACTGTTCATTGTTTGGCTTAAAAAGCTCTCTTCTGTCTCTGATTTATTTCTGTCCTGATGAATAAATGAGGACAATGAAAACACAGAGAGAAATATAATCTTTTTCAGCCTTCATTGAATCAGGGGAAATAAGTAAGCTTTTTTATTCTTTCATGTTCTCCTTGTAGGAAATTTGTAATGTAATCAAAACAAGTAGCAAGAACAATATATGTATTTAATATGTAGCAGGTCTAGCCATGAATAAGGTATCCATTTTGTGACCATCAGCTAGCATAAAGAACAAAAAAAGCCACTGCCTGCCACAAGGCACTAAAGTTCAGACCCAACAGAGGAACATAAACACAATTTTATGTAGCCGTGGAGTGTGGGTTTTCTTCTTTCTGGTAAGTGCACAAAACTCCTCAGACAAGGACACCTACATGTAAAATGTCTATGTACAGCCACACATGCTGGGATCTTTCAGGACTTTCTTTTCAAGACAGAAGCCACCTGCAGGATGGCAGAATGATCTCCTCTTCAACTGGACATCCAAGCTGTTAGCAGTGCAAAATTCAGAGCCAGAGGGAGGCAAGGGGGAAAAAAATTTAATTGTGAAGGCTGGGAGTTGAAGCCTTTAATAGAGACATTCCGGGATGAGATTCTGTTCTGCCTCTATTATTTACATATGGCATCATCTATTATGAATATTTTCCCAAATTTAATGGATCATGTTGGTAGGCATGCAGATACAATCCCAGATGTTACAGGATGTTGTCTTTACGGTTTACTATATTCAGAAATCTATGTTAGGTGCCCAGGTATTGTAGTCTCCATGCTGTATGACTCATAACTCATTAGATATACCAAATAACATACATAGGAGCCAATGGACTACTCTGTTTGTTACAGGAAATCAACAAAGAAAATTCTGATTCCACTGAAAACGTCATATCTTGAACAAAAATGCAAATCTCAAATAATATTTTGTAACAGATTTGAAGGTCTGATGGACATAACCTCACTCAAAGAATTTGCAGATGCATTTTGCAGCCACTTAAATAATTCTGAGCGTCTATTATAACTAGATTTGATAAGCCAAGCTTTTATACTGTGTGCTTTCACTATTTTCTGGGATAGGATTTCAGCTTCTTAGACATGTTTTTGCCAAACAGGTATTGACCAAGGAAGACTGTTGATTCCTGCTCCATAAAAGCAGGGCGTTCAACAGGGCAGTGACTAGTGAATATCACAAAGCTGTCTTCACCTTTCCAGCCCACTCCCTGTCTTGCTTTCATATAAACAAAACTGTTTTGATACTGATTTTGAAGAAATACCAAGAATGGCTCTTTCATAGTAAAGATCTTTTCCATCATTGAAGATAAATGGCAAGTAGAGATCACACCATAGCTGAGTGCAAACTCAAGGTGAAAACCTGGTGTAAGTCAGCAAAACTTGGCAGACACTATCAGCACTTGGTTCCTTATCATTAAAATTTCCTACACAATATTATATATAATACAGGACTTTTAAGCCTTCCCTTGAAATATCAAGCCTCTAACAGTCAGGATGATACAAGAGATAAATATTGCAGCACTTTCCCCAATAATATCATGAGCTAAAAAGAAAAAAAATACATACAATGAAAATTTTGATATTTTTACAAAAATCACAAGCAGCGAGCCTTCTTTCCTTCATATTTAATAAAGATCTTTCCAGTCAGCTGCAGCTGACGATAAGTATAATATCTTTAAATGGTTAATCCAAGGATCACAGCTCAAGTGCTTTATGTGGTTAGGAGCAAGGAAAGCTGTTAGTAGACTCAGTGTGCATTTCATAAATCCAAGGATTTTTTTATTCCTCTTTTCCTTTCTTTTTTTTTTCTTTTCGTTTTTCATTTGGCTTTCTACTATATCTTAAATGCTTTATTTTTCAGAGGAGAGATAAGACTTGGTTCTTCACATAAAACTACAGCTTAGCCATTACTTAGTCTTTCTCTGTTACGGAAAAGGTCCTGTCTGTGCACAGATGTCTCAGATTAAATTGTATCTCACAGTCCTTACAGTGCTCAGTACTAGATGAACTGCCAAAAGGGCCGTAGGCAAGAACTAAATTGCTTTGGTTTCAGTACACAGTGAATTTGGCTCAGACAAGCTGAATCAGTACATTAAATGCGAATCCCTCACAGATTTGAAAGCAGCCTTTAGCACAATTATTGACTGTGAGTGATGATTATGTCTAATTGAAGGAGACTTTTGCTACCTGTAGCTCAGTTGGAGTCCATGAGAGCCACAGCAAGGCACTGCATCTTAATTCAATGTTCCAGCTTGAAAGAAGCAATTGAACCTAAATCCTGAAGTGTATACACATGGTCGATAAACTTTAATAAACTTTACAGGTTCAGTAACTAGACTGAGTGTACATAATTCAATTTTTTAATTCAGGAAGGGAAAATAGCTAACAAGTACGTTAGGCTACAGTAATGTATTAGTTCATCTCATGCAGAGGGCCTCTCAGTAAAAGGAAAAGATATAGTTCCATGCTTGTCTTTGGAACAAGTCATAAATCTGCTGTTCTATACACTATATTAATGCTCTACAGGTGGGAGATTACCAGGTTATTTGGGTATGACCCAACTTCAAGTAAATTTGTGAGGAAAATAAAATAATTTGACAATTTTGCATCTTTTGCTAGAGAAGTTATGCCAATAATGAAGAGAAATGAATGTTTTTCTTAATAGACTCTGCCTCTCTCCCCAAGACTTTTTGGCAGGTTTTCATGGTATAACAACACTGTTGTACAAAAAAAAAAGAGATGTTTTTCTATGTCTCAATCCTTCCAAAAAAGGGTTATTGATTTTTCTCAGTGAACAAAAAAATAGATATTCTCAGGGGCCCTACAATCAGAATTATGTTATCCTTCTGTTTTATAAAAAAAGGTAAAAAATTGTCAATCTGTTCACAGCAAATATTTCTCTCCCACAAACATGTGATGTGACCTATTAGATCTTTTCTAGGCTTAGATTTGGGTCCCCTTGCTGCCATTATTATGATAACATTCACAAAGAGCTCTTTGGAACAATGCATTTTTCATATTTTCCATAGGCATGCAACTATGTGAATAATGAAAACTTTCCATTTAAATTACCCCCTTACTAAATAATTTATATAAAAAGCAAATATGAGCCATACAGGATTATTCCTCCTTCTAGGAGGCTTACCTATTATGTAGGTCTGAGCTTTTAGCAAAGAAAAATTAATTTGAATCTTGTCTTGGAAAAACAGTGTATACCATAAGTTGCATGAGCAGCAGGGAAAAAAGGATGTAAAGAGAGGTCTAGGATAACATATTTTGGCAGAATCCTTACATAATAAATAGTACACAAAAATCCTTGAAATTTATTGCTAAGTATCTATAGCTGTTTCATGCAGACAAGCCCACAATGCCATTTCCATTGAGTCCGTTCAGGTTAACTACTCCAAGACTAGAGATTATGAGAATTAGGTATGTATCCTCTCTCTATGTATATTTTCTGTAATTTCCTAGATTTAAAGCAACAAAAGACATAGAGTGGTCTGCCATCAGGAAGGTTTAAATTCCCAGCACAGACTGCAGTATCTAGGGCTGATAGATTAACTAATGGTGACACTTTGAAATTTTATAGGTTGATAAACTTTATGAGCAACACTCTCCCTCTTGCATGGTTTCCAGATATCTGATAGGAAGGAACAAGCATTTTTTCCAAGGTTTCAAGGAATCTACACAGTAGTAGCTTTCTCTGTTTTTCTTCCCTATGCTTTAATTTTTGGATTCATTATTACGAAACTCATTTTGCCTGTATTTGTACCTTACCTACTTTGGCTTTTTGTTACCTTCTGGATATGCTGTTTCTTCCACTCTTCAGATTTTCTAATTATAACTATCTGCATACAATCTTTTCTAAATTTTAACACCACCATCTTTATGCCTTCTCATGTTACTCATTTTGACCAAAAAGTCATCTTCTCTTCTCCTTAGTAATGGAATCTCAGTATTCTCTACTAAGTGTCTTGCAATATATATATATATATATATATATATATATATATATATATATATATTTTTTTTTTTTTTTAATTTCAGTCTGCCTACTATTCCCATCATGTCCTGAGTCCAGTATACCTCCATTCTCAGTCTCATTCTTCCCTCAATGCTGCCTCTTATTTCCCTGGATAGTTTCCTTTCCAACATTAGTCAAATTTTCTTTTTCCCATGTGTGCAATCTTCCCTTTTTTGGTCTTTTCTCCTCTCTCGTGGTTTTTGAGGGTAAATCCTTAGCACTGACAGAAGAGGTGAGCAGATTTCTTCAACTCAGTCTGTTTTCCAACAACACTTCACCCCATAGACACCAGTAGTAAATTTATAGGTTTACTCTGTGGGGATATTTTTTGAATAATGTTCTCAGCATTCCAAGCTGAGGAAGAAGGGAGGAAGAACACTATTTCATTAATGAAATATCATCAACCTGCAAAATGCAATTTGCTCAAGATTTAAAACATACTATTTATGGTATCTTGTATAAATTCAGCTAATTCAAGACAAATTTGGTGTCCAGCCATTTTCCAAAACACAAGGCTGCTAAAACATCTGAAAGGAAGGATGTTGGTAATTTTAACAGTGAAAAAAGAACCTGAACTGACCAACCTAGTTGAAATATAAAGAAATCAGGCAAATATCAGGCACATGGTATGGAAAACTTCAGTGCAAAGAAGCTGCGTCCAAATTAAAAGGAGACAGAAGCTGTATTTTAGAAAGGAATGTCCAGGAGAAAACCTTGCTTGCCATATTGTTCACTATTCTGGCAACCATTTCTTTAAAGGAAGGGGAATTATATATGACGGGGAACGCTGGGAATTAATTTCTTTTTTTTATTGATGTGAGGTTGGTGAAAAGACATTTTCCAAGCAGGCTGAAATGTTATGTTTTGTTCCAGCTTTCATCTGGAAAATTTTAAATGGTGACACCAAAAAACATCACATTTTAACAGTCAAACAGCAGAAAACAAATATCTCACAAATAAACCACACAGGAAATTAAGAAGCGTCTTAGCTTAGGATATCAGATTATCACAGGTAGGGGCTTGAACCAGGATCTTTAATAAGTGTCAGAGAGTTAATTTTACACAGAAGTTTATGGAATTTGTCTTCTTCCTTTATCACTATTTCTCCTTTCATTTTTAAAACTGTAATTTATAAAATACTTCCTTGCAGTAACCCTTTTTTTCTAGAAAGGAAAATTAAAACCTGCTTCAGAAAATACAATATTGAAGAGAAACTTAAAGCTGTTGCAATTAAAAATATAAAGTATAAAAATATTGCGACAGAAGGACAGGGGAAAGTTATATTAAAGTTCCCATATATATTTGAGCCCTGTTTAGAGGATCTAAGCTGTCACATACACAGATACAGAACCAGCAATGAAGTTGTCAAAACTCCATAGCACACTAGTGGTTTTATTTTTCGATGCTGTTGAATTAAAGTGTTAATATTTTTCATCATGCTTAATTAGCATTAGCTGAATTTTCATAGAAAAGTTTGATGAAAACTCTGCAACCATTCCCCAAAAATTAATTCAGTTGTTTTTGCATTTTTTTAATATCTGTTTAGATTTAACCTGGAGTGGCTGGGCTTGGAAAGCACAATTGCCAGAGAAGTGTCGTTCTCTGTTTTCAAAATTACCCATTTCTTGACATAACAAAAATGTGTTCATTTGGTTTCTAAAGGCCTGATTCTTTGAGATACAGTTGTCCATTTTATAAATCTGAGAGGCTTTATAACATTGCTAATCATATAATCTGAGAACTTAACATGGAAAATCTCAGATTCTGCTTTTCCAAATTGATATACCATGAAACCAAACCTGAGGTGTTATATCCACAATCAGGTCCAGAAAATTCCCACAAATATTCTCACGAACACAAATGGCCAGGAAGCTACGACTTCTTGAGAATAGCACAGACCTCATTTCCTAGTCCTCACTAAATTTTGAAGTCAACAGAGCCACAAGCTGCTGCCTTGCACAGAAGCAGTATGTCACCTTCCCAGTCAAGCAGAAGGGCATGCTGAAATACATTCAGTGTCTGCCAATAAACTTCATCTCCTATTTAGAAAAAGACAGTTCAGCAGTGGAATGTGTTGTTCAGAGAAGTTGTGGTTGCCCCATCCCTGGAATTGTTCAGGGACAGCCTGGATGAAACTTTGAGCAACCTGGTTTCATGGAATGTATCTCTTCCCATGGCAATGGGGTTGGATTTGGATGATCTTTAACAACCCTTCCAATCCAAACCATTTTTTGAATATCACTCTTCAAATGTTAAAATTTGCCCACACATCTGCTGTTCAGAACATGATTATAAAATGCACTGAGACAATTCTTCTGTGAGAGTGGGTCACAGATGCAAAGCACAGCTTTCCATTACTAGAAATTACTTTTACGCCAGGGACAGAACCCTGTGCAGAGGGTCAGAAGGTACTGAGTTTCAAATAAAACTGGTCAAAATTATTCTTTCTCACAACATATAGTTAGAAAATTCTTCCTTGTATTGATGTGTAAAAAATGACAAACTTTTCCCTTTTGAGATTTTAATGAAAATTTAAAACTCTGAAAAGCAAACTCTGTAAGTCCTATTTACAAATTCATCAAAAGGTTGTGTTTCATGGAAATATTTTTCTTCATGACATACTGCATTTAAAAAAAATTAAAACAGACTTTTAAATATGTTATTTTTGAAAGTGAAATTTACCTTTTTAAAATTACTTCTATTTCATTGCCTTTATTTTATGTCATATCATATTATTAAAAAAATAAGTCTGAAGCAATATATTTCAATCATTTGAAGAGAAAATATTCAACAATATCTTTCCATTTCATTATAGAAAAAAACCAAAACAACCAAAAATATTTTTTCTCTGCAATATAAGATCTAGTCCTCACCCAGCTATATTTTTTTTGTCCCCTGGCCCTAAGCACCCCTTTAAGAACAGATGTGAGCAACAAAGTTTTTCTCTGTTTACAGTATTGGATTGGGGTTTAACTGAATTTAATTATTTCAAGATATATATTTTATATGGTCAGACTTGCTCAACACAGTCTACCTTGGGTTCCTTTCACTTCAAAAATTATAATGGGACATCAAAGTGGCATGTGGTAATTATATCACTGAATCTGTGTTATTAGCAAAGATTAGATATATGTCTTCTAACAGATAATACAATAAAACAGCTGTAAGAATAGAACTTATACTGGTATAAATGGGATTAATTATTACATTTATATTTGCTTTTTGATGTCCCAGGAAAACACTAATATACACTTTAGATGGCATGTTTGCATTAAATATTTGAAGATGAAGTTGCTAGAAGGTGGGGAAAAGGCATGTATTCTATCTAAAAAGAAAAAATATGTTAGAAACTTATGGTACCTTAAATCTGGTATACCAGCTGCTGGCTAGAGAATGTAGTTATCATAAACTTTTAAATTCATTCTAGGTTTAATCTTCTTTAAAATTATAATCCTAATAATCAAAACTTGAATTCATGGATCTGTTCTATGTACTAGGGATATATGCAACATGCAACGTTAATAATTGTGTAGATTAGACCTGGGTTTTACAGATAAATACTTTATGCAACCGGTAGTATCAGAAGGAATAAGTGATTGCACAGCTCAACTAAGAAGTGATGAAAAAAGGTCTGTTTTTTTCAGGAAGACTCTCAGCACTTTCTCAGAAATCCCATACCTTTAAAATGCCTTCTATTTTCTGGATCTCATTCTCACTTGTGTGTACCTATCACAATAAAAATTTTGGCTGCCATCTAATAAACTATCTACATCAAAACTTAGTTAATACTGAGAAAATGATAGGGCACTGAAATCCAGATGAAGTTTTAATAATATAATAAACCATTTAAAGTCATTCTGAATGCTGATTTTTAGACCTGGGATTTTTAGAGTGTGGTTCATTAGTCTAACTATAGTATGTGTATACCTAAATTGAAATCTGCATAAAACAAGGAAGAAAGTTTTCCAAATTCTGTAATGTAAAAAGCCAAAGCCCACATCTGTTGTTTTCAGCAAAGCCCACTTAACACTCTGAAAAGGAATAGCCTGAGATTAGGCTTGCAATTTTGCCTGTGGAAGAAAAAAATAACTTGAACAGTCAGGCTGAACTTTGTGGTCACTGAGGCCAAGGTAAGGATTGTCTTCCCTGGGAGTGGAAAGGCCTCAGTGTTTTCGGACAGTCTGTATCCAGACGTGCAGCTCTGTATGCCTGTTGTTTCACAACACTACTTGAACTTGCTGGTCCTGTTTCCACTTCTTTCATCTGACCCTGCTATAAATCTACCCAAGCACCTGAAGGCAAGGTGATGATGATGTGAATACTCATTTTCAGATGCTTGCTGATTCTTGGGCATCCCATTTTCTGTCATATAGAACCGTACCAACTATTCCCAAACAAATAATTCCCAGATAACTAATCCAGAATTACACTTAGTCGTTCACTTATTGCTCTTTCAACTAGCTGTTCATGCTTATAAAAATCCCCACTGCAAGCTTTAAAGACAGTCACTTTCATGAGATCAGCCTAGCACACTCTCTATGAAAATGGCATTTGTTCTGCAGGCATCATAAGTTTCTTTGCAGTATTTTAACACTTGGTTCTATTTTTCTGTGCCAGTTTCAGCCCAGATCTAGTTCATGTCTCTTTAAGTCCAGGTCTATTTTCTCTATTTTTAAGATTCTTTTAATAACCAAGATCAAAGAAATTCTGACAGGAGGTGCACTTCTTTTTATTTAGTTTGAATTTCAGAGAGTATAACCCTATTACATGGGAGCTGTGTGTCTCTTTGCATGTGTGTGTTTCATGGTGCACCACATAAAGATAAGAGGATAACACTTTTCACATAATTATCCTTTTAATTTTAGTAGTGTTACATCACATGTTGTTTTTCTCCAAATATTTAAAGGAGATATACAATATTATAAATTGTAAAATTTGAGAAGGGGTATTCAAGTAGAAATTCTGATCAATAGGAATAATGTGATATGGTCTACTATATTAATAGTATAAGCAGACACCTTTAAAAGGTTTACAAGTATGTGTCAGACAAAAAGAACTCATGGGAGATTTGAAATTTTACACATGTGGTGCTGATGCTTTTCTATTCCCAGGTTTATTCATTTAACACTGAAATAGTGGGCATTCACTTCCACCTGTGAACTGACTTGTGACTATTTTGTATTCTGTGAGATTATACCTCAAAATCCAGAAGGCAGTAACAAAGCATGGCACCGAGTCTGGTACCTGCCTTTTTGCTTAGCCAATGGCAATGATTTCCAGAAATACAATAACACATCTGAGGCACTGTGGCTGGTCCCAGGTGAAAATAGAATTTTCTTGAACATTCCAAACAGCAATATGTATCTAGCCCAGACTTCAGCAGGTTAAGTTAATTACATTAACCATATTACACTCTACTTCCAAAATCACCTTTGCAATTGATTATAAATGCACCAGACAGTGTGTAGTGTTCAAAACTCATCAAGTTCTAAAATGCTTAAAATAGATCCCAAAAAAGAAACATATATGAAACATGTATGTATATGGTCCAGAAAGCATTATTCTGTGATGAAACAGCACATGAAATTTGAATTAGAGGTAAGCTTGGATAGAACAATTAATTCTTTATGGGGTGAGCATGGCATTTCATGCTCAACTTCTGTGACAATGACAGAGCACAATTTTTAGAATGCCATGGACAACTTGAAGAAAAAAAATTCAATTCTGCATTAAATGTGTTACACAGCAATGATACAGTGGACATTTCTGCACCATGGGCAGAAATACAGAGCAGAATAGCTTCTTTGCAATATTTCTGTGTTTTGTTTATGACTTAAGACTGATTTGATATTTTGGAAATATTCAGTAGGTGGCAACTGATGCTAATTTCATTAATGGGTTTATCACTTTTTACACCTGCTGTTCAGGTTCATTATTTGACTTGCTGTGAACAACAGCAATTGTTCCCTTGTCAGGGAATCTCTCATCCAGCAGAGTCTTATCACACGTCAATGGCCCTAAGAGGCAGGTGATGGGGGAATTGGTTTGGTAAATTGTGATAAAAGTGTGACATTCCACTTAATAATTATGTTTTCATAAAAGCAGAAAAATTCTTGTTTGCCTAACACCATATAATGGAATCTGGAAATGGTTTTGTTTCTAACCACACCATTTGAGGTCTATGCTCAGTATGAGCAATTGACATTTTGCATTTTAGGAGGGGCAATCACAAAAGGGTCCAATGTAAATGTGCTTCTGACCTAGAGCAACATGGATGTTCCCAGCTCTACTGTCACAATGTTGGATAAAAGTTGTTGTGCTTTACAAACAACTCTGCCCCCTCCATACATTTACATAGAAAACTGGAATAATTCCTGAATTATTCCAGCTGGCTTCCACTGTGTCTGAAAAAGGTTAAGAATGCACAGGCAGCTTTTTATGTCTTTCCTACCAAGTGCATGTCATTTCAGTGAAAAGATACAATTTGATAAAGGCTCCTTATAAGAATTATTATGAGCATTTTATTTTAGAGGAGGAAAAATTAATAACTGTTTTCCCTTTCCTTTGTGGCATGCAAACTCCCTAACATTTACACATTATGCAAACTTCAAGGAGAAAGCAGTTAGCATGTCAGAGAACCAGCAGTGATAACACTTGAGCAGAACAGTTTGCAGCATTCTCTTTAGTTTCACGACAGGCACATTAGTCTGGATGTTAGCTGCTTCTCCTTAATTGGATTGCTTGCATAAATTGCAATACAAGGTGGACATGTGAAAGCTTTCTTTTTCACCAATCAGTCATGTCAAGAGAACCTTATGTATTTTATATAGAAAGTAGAAAAAATGATAATTTGAAAAGATGAGAAGATGGTGCAGGGTAAAAGCTGATATTCTTCCTTTATAACAGATAGCCCCAAGTTGTAGAGGCCATTATTTCTTGCATTTTCAGAGCAAATGAACTTGACAGATGGCTGTGTCACCTAAACCCCTACCTACCAACTTGATTATGCAGAAAACAATACAATAGAAAAGAAATCATTACTGAAGGAACCTGGTTAGTCCACAGAGGGCTGAGCGGTGCAGAAGAACAAAATTACAGTTGTGGAATTGAACAGCAAGAATACATTTAACATAAAGTGGGTTACAGCAAGGCAATCAGTCATGGCTAAAGCTATTGTCTAGGCTTGCTTGCATGGTATATGAAGTAATCTGTCATCTACAACTGAATTTATGCTTAGTTTATAGTAGAAAAATACAAAGGTTTTGCCAGGGCATGTTCTGGTAGTCTTAAGTACCTCAACTATGGATCTATGAAATTAAAATTATGGGAATTCAGGACATTTTTCTACTTCCAATCTGTTTTGGAGGACATTAACACCAAAGTAATTTCTTCTCCCTTCTCCCATGTTACTCAAATATTAACCAAATCCCACCACTTCAGGAAAGAGAAAACAGGCTAGGCAAGACAAATACTCAGCACCAGTCCAGGTTATACAGTACTACCATTAGTCCATAAAAAGTTATTTTGGATTTGCTGGAGGTCTGGATATGGAAGCTATGGAGTGACATTCAACAAGACAGGAAAGGAGCAGCACCTATTTCTGGTGGCCCAGTCCCCACATTAATTTTTACACATTCTTTTCAGAAAGATAAAATCTCTTATCAGCATTATTACTACTTCTCAGAAGTATTATTATGTGATTTCATACATCATTTGCAACAAAATGGGCTTTAGTCTCGGTTTCTCTTGACACTGTCAAGCAATACAAGCTTGAGGGCTTACCACCTCAAGGTAAGAGGTAAGACCTCATGTTAACTAATTATTTCAATTAACTACTTTTGATATAACCCAGCTCATCTAGTTTATCATTAAAACCATTGAAAATATCAGTTTTATCAGGAATAATGCTAGGTGTGTCTGTTCACAGAGAACTGCTTTAAAAAGGTTTGATGCAGGTGGCAGAGAGTCAAGACTGCTGAGAAAAATTACCAGCGTAGGGAAAAACTCTCCCTGTAGAACACAGTGGACTTCCATCCCAGAAACAGCTCTTTTTCCTCTATTACTAGGCTTATCTGACATTCATTATGTACATGACTTACTTCCACTTTTTCCCTAAGTCTTTTTGAGACAGTCATACTCACATCACGAGAAACCCATGCAGTAGCAGGTAACCAAGTGTCCAGGAGTAAGAGTCTCACTCCCAGAAATCCTCAACGTTGTGAGAAAAAGACAAGAAAGAGGATGGAATTTCCAAAAAAAGAAGAATCTCTGTCTTTATTGCTCTGTGTCTTCCAAGCCTCTGGCTATCATATCAGAACTGTTTCAGCCAGATGAAGACAAATAGAGATACTTTTATTCTCAGTATGCAGATGAAGCTTCCAGTACTTTCCTGATGCTGTGATCAATGCAACTTGAACAGCTCTAACACATGCACTTTGGAGGCTTGTGTCTCTTTTATTGGTCTCAGGTCTAAAGAGCGAGTCTAGGAATACCTAGGGGTTGAGCCTAATTTGGAGGAGCAGAGAAGAGTTCACATTCTAAGGGGTTAGGGACAGCTCATTCAATAGAGCTCACACATCTTTTGTTTTTCCAGCACAGGAATTCTGTCAGCAATTTTTGAGTATTGGTGCAAAAATTCCAGATCTCTGCTAGGTTCAACACAATGACTGTTTTTGGTAATGTTGAAAATACAACCAGAAATCCCATGATTGATTGTAGGGCACCCAAAAAAACCAGGTATTTACCAGTGAAAATTGACCTACAAAGCCTTTGTGTAAACCAAAGGCAAGATATGTCTTAACTATCTTGCAAACAAAGAAACTTTGCCATGTGAAGGTTTCTGATTCCACAGAAATACACAAGCACAGAAAGAAATGAATTCTGTAACATGAACAGGGAAGTATAGACTATACAGTTAATTTCACATGAGGCTTTCTTAAGGCCCATACTGGGAAAGCACCTTTCCAGAACAATGTTAAAACACTCTCACAGGGAGACATAGAAGAATAAACCAAATCAAAATTACTCAGTGGGACAGGACATCATCCACCCTGGAGTTCAAATAAACCTTAAGTGGCTGTGTGATTGACACATGTAAAATCATGTAATTTATACTAAAAACAGAGAAAATGAGCTTGGCAAATTACTGAATCCCCTTCATAAGAATTGACCTGAATTACTGCAGAGCAGAAAGGCCTATTTTAATATCTAAAGTACTGAAAGAAATTAAGATAAAAACACACATTTAAAACTCCTGGAAGAATTTGCTAAATCTTCTTCAGTACAGAAAACAAAGAAGAATTTTCCCACTCTTTCAGACATCAATTGTTCTTCTCTTGTCTTGACAAACATGATGTCGTTTTCATATCCTGAATTTAGACACACATAGCCCTTGATACTGATATTACACATTGACATATTTACCTATATACTGTTAAAAGTCCTAAATATAATAATCTTTTTCAGTTGTTTTGGTTTCTATTCAGTTTACCTCTGAAAAAACATATTTTATCTTTTCATCATAATTCCCTTTCTGAACTCTTGCTCCTTCCAAAAGATTGTCAAGATATTCTATGAGAAACTCGGGTTACAAACATGGAAGAAAAGAACAAAAATTTTCAAAGACATCTCTGGAAGTTGTTGAAAGGTGATGTTCCAGTATCCAAAACATGAAGGCCATTGTGGGGATACACCTGACATTTAGGTGGTAATAGTAATCAAATTCTAGAGACTGCATTTATTAACTTATTGATATATGTCTGTATCATCTCAAATCCTGTATTGAACTTGGATAGTCTAACAATTAAGTTCAAAACAAGATTTCTTTTTCCCTCTGTGTTTATTAAATATTGAAAGAAATGAATAGTTCTCTTTCTTTCCAGAAAATTAAATAAGTTCAGAACTAAAATATTTTTTACATCAAGAACATCATTCTAGTTTACCTGTAAAGCTCACAAGCTAACCACTAGCAGTTTAACACAGCTTTATCAAGACCATCCCCCAGCTTCCTGATTTCAGATGTTTTACTCCCCTCCTTTCATGTGCTGTCAGAATTTTTCCAGAGCAGCGCAGTCTCCTCCTGCTACTCAAATTCCCAATATCCGTCAGATTAATGCTAGGATAGGATGTAACGGTGATCCTCTTCTGCTGATGCACTCCGTACTCTGAACAAAAAAATCTCTCATTTAAAACTAAACAGCAGATTACAAGAATCATATTCTCCCTCCTCTAACCTCTGTCTGTGTTTTCACTTCACCCAGGGCAGATTTTGATTTCACCTTTGTCATTTCCTGGTGTACTTTCAGCCCTTCACCTGAATCAAAGACACATGTTTCTGGCAAGCTAAAATTTGCTTTGAGGAGCAACTTTCCTCATGCTTCATACTTAGTATATCAGCTGTTAGCTTAATTTTTCTGTCTTCTTCTGTAGACAGAATAACCTACAGCTTTTCAGTTACTACATTAAATAAATGTGCATGTGATTAATTTCTCTATTCAATATTATTAATTTATAAGGGATATTTTATTTTGATTCCCAGCTTGAGTTCTAACATGATTACAAAATCTAGTGATAAGGAAATACTACTGAGTTCCTTTCCTTTCCAGGATACAGTAGTCCCTAGATGTATGTCAGATGGTGATTGTTCATCTTGCTTTAAACAAACAATCTCTCCTTGGAGTTTATGCCTTGTCTTTATCTCCTCAGGTAATATTATTAGTCTTTGGAATTTTTCTTTTTTAAATAGTGCTTTTTTTCTCTACGTTGACTCTGTGAGCATAATTAATTACATGAAATTGACCTGATTAATTAGTGATACTTCAATTTTGCAGCTGACGAAGTGCACTTCAATAAGTAATATTCTCTGGCTGCAGCTGTTGCAGTCCTTGCTAGAACTGGGATTCCTTTAGAACTAGGACACTTTCCAGCCAGCCCTGAGACTAACTTGGACTGCAGGAGTTTTGTAGGCATGTCAATCTATAAGCCCTATTTCCTTTCAGTGGCAGGTAAGACATTTACGGAGACTCCTGGTATCAGTATTAAGGCAGGGGGGATATTCAGATGAAACCAGTCTGGGCCATCATTCCCTGCCCGTTGCCAGGGGAGCTACAGGTAAAATGGGTCACTCTAATGAATAGTATGTGAACCTATTTTCTTGTAAAGACCTCATCTAGAATACATGATTTTGAAGCTGGCTAATTAAATATCTTTCAGTGGTTATTTGCTGAAATCCACTTCTAAATTAAGTACATGAAATTCTCTATAAATTCTGACTAATAACACATGCACACACTATGTCTAACTATTGCTTTGTAGTGGTTGGGCTCCAGTTCTCTTTACCAGTGGGCTGCAAAAGAATCGAAATCCAAAGGCTTGATCCTGTTGCTGCCTATATATATGTTCTGCTTGTAAAAATGTTAATTGTATTCTCTGACACTGGCTTTTAAGGATGAATCTCACCTTGCTCTGAGTCCAAAACCAGCTTGAGTTTGCAACTTTAGTTCTCAAAAACTTTTCTTCATATCCTACAACATGCTGCAAGGCAGTTCACAATTCTTAGTTGTTCACAGCATTAATTTACTTTATTGATGACATCATCAGTATTTTGTCACTGTAGAGTTTAGTTGTCCTGAGTAAAGCTGACCATGGAAGTTTTGAGCATTGATTTTTTTTTCCCCTTCTGTAGTGTAAGCGGATGATTTATCATCTTCTTCTGGGACATCAGCCAGAGGCAAGAAATAGCTCTAATAACACTCTCTGAAGTGACTTATACTGACTGTGTGTTTAAAAATGTGGTCAAATAATACGCTGTACCTGGGCATAGGAACATCAACCATTGGGAAAGACAGGAAAGCTTTTTATACAAACAAATTACATCTGCCACACAACACACACAGAACTCAATTTTCTTTCAAAAATAGCTCAGAGATTTCTTTCATTTGTATTTGAATGTATAACATTTTGGGCTAGATTTTTGTTATTTAAAAGTTCTTGAATAAAATATTATGAAAATTCATCTTAAAATCAGCAAAAGATAATATAAAACACAAGTTTCATGTACAAACTTTCTTTCTCAATGGAGATTTAGATTTTGGAATGATTAATTTTATTAATTTTCTTTCACTGACATTGTATCAAAGTACAATCTTTGATACAATGCAAAAAAAAAAAGACACAATAATTACAACCATTGCCATACTTTGAGATGAAACATGAAGGCAAGGATGAAAAATAATTTCATAGGATCCTTATCTCCCTGTTACCTCAGTAGATTCATGCATGTGTGTGCATGAAAGCAAAACAGATTGGATGCAATTTGATGTTAAATTTCCTTAGGTGACAAAACTGGCTATTTCTTGATTTATGTAGCAGTCCCATAAGCAGTCATTTTGCCACCATTGATACAGCAGAAGAAGGAAAAATGGTAGTACAAGGATGAGAAATAATGACAAAATCTTAAAGGAAATAGGACCTCCTTGTGCTGGAGGGAGAGAGAAAAAAAAAAAGCAGATAATTGGAGGAATGCATTTTACAGATAAAAATTAATTTTAATTGAGGAAGCAACTTGAAGTAATTTACAAACAAATTTATAAATTGGTCTCAGAGTTAAATCATTTCTAACATGCAAAAAGCCCAGAAATAAAGAGTGGGAAATATATATATTTTCATTTTGCATATATGAAGTCTAAGCAAAGAGATGCTTCAGGCATATGTGGGTAAGTAATGACAAGCACATTAACTGCATTTGGTCTCTTTATTATTTGCTTTCCTGCATACTTATTTGAGGAAATCTTTGGTCTCTTAAATGTTCATTTGAAAAGACTGGAGCCCAAAGATGACATGCTTATAAACATACCATGAACTTTCGCTACATGCAGAAATGCAATTTATTTTGAGACTGAATAGAAATCATTTTGGACAGGACAGGAACTGTTTATATAGGTCACATCATTCACAAATTCATACAGTCATTCATATGCACTACTACTAGGCAAGAATTTTAGCTGAGGTAAGTGTGTGTAGCTTGATAGTTGCACAATGCTTCACAACCACCTGTGTTAATGTTTCTGCCTCATATAGATAGATTAAAAATAAATATTCTGTGATTCTAGGAGTTCACATGCTCAAGACAGTTAATTTATTTTCTCCCAGGCTGTAGTACTGACATAGAACACTTTCTGGTTTTGGGGGATTGGATTTTTTTAATTACAGTATATTCAAGACTGTTAATCAGAATCAACTATTTTAATTTATCATTAACTTATTGTAGTAGTAAATATTTTCATGAATTTAGATAAAACATGTTAAAGTCTACCACGTTCCAGTACTTGGATAAATGATAAATCTCATAAACACCAAATTGTTAAAAAAAAAAAAAATGAAATACCTTTTTCTAAAACTGTTTCTACATGGCAAAAAAAAATCCTAAAAACATAGCAACCAATTATTTTTTCTGCAAGAATGAAACTAGTAATTATTTTTTTAACAGAAATGCATTAGCTGAGTATTTTGGGCTTTCCTGAAATTTCTCTTCTTATCCTTCAAACTGTCAAATTTTAAAAAAATTAATTCTGAATCCTTAGTTTACTCTTGAATATGAGTTCACTGCAACCCATACCCTATTTTCTCAACTACTTCTTGTATAATTGTCCCCTTTCCAATGCATCAGAAACACAGAAGTTAATGTATTATTTTAACTCCTTTAGACCTTGAATTTTTTAGTAAGTGAGTTGAGCATCTTGTTAGTCCACCAGACTCTCTCAGGCCGTACTCATTTAGTTTACAAGAATGGTGCTCAGTGAATATCTTCAAAAGTCACTTTCCCCTCCTACTTAGCTCATCAGGATGAAAAGGTTTTAAGTAACAGTTTTCACTCTCTTTGCACAACCATTTCAACTGCAGGAATTACTTGGAAACAAATGAGTCAGCCACCAAGAAGAGAAATTATCTTGCTTTCCTCTGCATAGGACCCAAAGGAAAATCTCTGCCTCCCATTTCCAGGGATTCACACAGGTAGGGGAAGAGCAGGTTAGTGCTGGCTGTGCAGTTGATGCGAGCACCATCTGGCAGTGGCAGGGTAGGGTGACTCTGGGGGAACACTGTCAAGAGCACTCTGCTGCTGCTCTAAAGAGGAGCAGCATCAACATCTTGCAGGAATATGCTGCCGGTTTTAGCATATGTGATAACAGACTGAGACTGGACATGGCCACTTCTTGTGGGACTACATTTCCCCAGCTGATGAGGGGTCCATTTCTGCTTTTGTAATACAAAAAATTCTGAGTTTGGGGTTTGTTCTCCTTATGCCTTTCTCGAGCACACAAACCAGTGTCCTGATTTTTTATCTTCCAAATCTACTGGGTCCCAAGGTACGTGCCAAAAACTTTAAGGTTTTCATGTAATAGTGTGTAAGATACCTGCAAGCTACAGCACTGAATCCAAAGGAACATTTCCTTCCTGTAGAGAAGAGATCCTGAGGCAGATTGGTTTTAGCACACAAAATGCTGTAATAAACCACTTTCCACGTGTTACTTGGAAAAAAAAATCAAAGCAGGAAGCTACCAGAGGCAGTCTTTATACACACACACACACCCCCCCCCCCCCCAGAAAAAAAAAATTCAAAATCACAGTAGCAGATACTGGCGCCAACCTAAAATAAAATACACATTTCCATCTCTGAAATGAAGTTCTTCTTGCAATCTTTGTCCTATCAGCTACATACTCATGATCCTTCAGGTGCAGGCACTACGTACTATTCCTGCAGATATTATAAAAGTGTTTTCCAGGAAGGTAGTAGGGGAGGGGTGGGTCAGAAGTATATAAACAAAACAAAGATTACCAGAAGAACTGGGGTATACTTGTTCATGTCATATGAAAATATATGAAGAATTAATAAGAATTAATTCCAAAATATCAAAATGTTCTGGCAAATATTAGGATAGGCCTAGTTTAAGCCACCGAATTAATAGAAAGGAAAGTAAATAAATTTACATCCTTGTGTATAAATCCCACACACTTCTTGAGAGTGTTTCCACAGCTACAGAAAACTAAATGAAACAAAAATGGTTCAACAACACAAGAAAGGACTTTCTCAGTCTGCTGTATTTTCCAGTTTAAATTTTCATAGAACCGTGGAATGGTTTTGGTTGGAAGACACCTGTAAAGGTCATCTAGTCCAACTCCCCCTGGATCTTTCTCTAGATCAGGTTGTTCAGACCCTTGTCCAAAAAACCTGGCCTTGAATGTTACCAGGGATGGGCATCTACCACTTCTTTGGGTAGTCTTTTCCAGTGCTTCACCCTCATCATTGTATAGAATTCATGCTTTATGTCCAACCTAAATATATCCTCATTCAGTACAAAATCACCACCTCTTGTCTGATCACAACAGGCCCTCCAAAAAAAGTGTGCCCTCATCTTTCTTTTAAGCCACCTTTGAGCTCTGAAAGACCACATTTTTTATTTTTCTCCTTTTCTTCTTTTGTTTCCCATGCTGAATAACTGCAGCCCTCTCATTCTGTCTTTGTAGGAGAGGTATTTTTGTGCCCCCTGTCTGGACTTGCTCCAACAGGTCCACGTCCTTCCTGTGCTGAGACCCCAGAGCTGGATGCAGCACTGCAGGTGGGGTCTCAGGAGAGCAGAGGGGCAGAATAGCCTCCCTTGCCCTGCTGGTCAAAAAGGTTTTGATGCAACCCAGGACATATGTGGCTTTCTGGGCTGGGACTATTCATTGCTGGCTCATGTACAGCCTCTCACCCACCAGCACCCCCAAGACCTTCTTGTCAGGGCTGATCTGAATCGTTCCCCAGCTTGTGATACCAGGGGTTGCCCCAACACAGGGGCAGCACCTTGTTCTTGGTCTTGTTAAGCCACATGACATTCCCAAGTGTCCATTTCTTGAGCTTGTCCAGGTCCCCCTGGGTGGCATCCCATTCTTAAGGGCATGTAACTACACCAACCACCTTGCTGTCCTCTGCAAAATTGTTGTTACCTGTTTAAAGGGACACTCCTTTAAGTTTTTTCACTGGTATTTCTCTGTTGTCTTCTAATACCTCTGGAACCCCTCCAAGTCTCAATGCAACAGGCTGAGGTCCCTCCCTAGCAGAACATCCTGGCAACCTTGGTGTGTCCTCCCAAATTTTGTCACAGACAAGCCTGATGTTATCCCTCCTCCACTAAGTCTTAGGAAATTTGTTATTTCTAATGCTGGATTCACAACAAAGTAACAGGTATTAATTAGAAGATATCACTTAAGAGTAAATGCTGCCATATCACTGTGAACTTTTCATACATATTTAGTGCTCACTATCAAAGGAGTGAGACAACCAGCAGTTAGGATCAGGCTACTGAAAATGTCACCCCTTTGTAAAATTCTGACCAAAATAAACTTGAGAAAGGCTATAACAATATTATCACTGAATAAACACCGTTTTGCTTTCCACTAAGGAGCTCAGTGTTTCCAGTCTTAGCAAAAAAAATCTGTAGCTGTTATAAGGGCTCCATTATTTCAGGTTGTGGCTCTGAGAAACAAATCTAATTCCTACTACTGAGTTAGAAGGGCAAATTTGGTCCTGGAATTGGCAAAATGCAATGGTTATTTGTTGTTTTTTTCTTTATTTCTCTTTCACTTCATTCTATTATAAAAGCAAAATTACATTTTGACCAATGAGACTGTTTTCAAAGTGTTCGAGTAAATTTTGGAATGACAGAGTATAAATCTCCTCTGGAAATGAAAAAAAAAATCTCTGAAAAAGTCTTTGGTATTGAGGTAGATCTCTTTTAATCCTCTGATAAAATTATGTGGGATTCTGTTGTAAGATAGCTAAAAAAAATGTATAGAAAATGAGGCTTAATTTTGAAAGTTAGTGTTCCTGGTGTACAAAAAAATCATAAAAGCTCCACTGAGCTCCAAGAGACCTGCCTTACACACTTGCCACGAGAAGACCTTGTCCTCGTTTTTACAAGCAAGTACCAGACCTGACCTGTTAGTCCACTTATGTAAATAATAAGTCCAATTCCCTTTGCAAGCTCCTGCTAAAGCTGTGCCATTAGAGCCATGGTGTCATTTAGGCAGTCAGTGGAGAATCAAAGACTGCCTGTGCTGCAGCAGCCCTGTGCTACGTTTCTAAGAAAATGGGCTCTTAAAAAAGGAAATGTCACACCGCAGTGTGAGAGATAAACAGAGGTATATCTTTAGAGCAGCAGGCAGGGACTGTAGAAACACTCTCTGTAAATGACTTTGATCCCCTAGTGTGATGAATCATGGAGTCGCAAATCCTTTTTAGCTAATTGCTATCAGCTTGTGAGATTTTTCCTTCCATGTTCAATATCAATTTTCAGGGCCATAGGAGATAGCACTTGTCCCCCGAGTCTGCTGGCGACTTACCGCTAAAACTGAACTAGCACCACTTAACAGTTTAAAGGGGGAAGTCATTTAATATGACACTGCTTCTAGTAACTAAAAGGGAAAATATTAGGGGCAAATAAAGGGAACAGTAAACCTTTTTTTCTTACTGTCAACGACTTGCCTTTGAAAATGCCCTTTCCATATCCACACAGTATCAATCAGCGCATCTACCTCAAAGCAAAAGAAGTTTTAATTATTCAAAAGTGATAAGCAGGGACTTCAGAAAAAAAGAGAGTGAAATTTGGTTGTTTTTCAATTCTAATAATTTCCACATTAAAAACTGTAAATAAAATAAAACTTTTTAAAGACTCTTTGAACCATACTATTAGATTGAATGAAAAATTTAGAATATAATTTTAAATTTAAACACAGCACATATTTCACTCCATTTCCTCTTTCAGGACAATCAAGTGAAAACATTTTAGATTTCCAAGGAAATCTAGTCCTTTCCTGTTCACTGGAATTTTTCTGAAAAATTTTGTAATCACTGCTTATTCACAAGGTTATGCAGACGAGAAGTTATATCTTTGGAGCATAATAGCATAGGTATTTTTTCCAGACTATAGGGGAACACAACTCCCCGCAACTTCTGAACACTCCAGATTTAGAAATTCTGAATTCATATTTGTTTCTTGGCATTCACTAGCACCTGAATGCAGGCAGAATCTCCAATAGTCAAAACCATTTGGTAAATAAACTTAGATTTAGTATCAAATTTCATGGCACTTAAAATCTAGAATTTACAGAATGAAAGAGCAAGCTTTTTTAGGCTAGTTGGTTGTATAAAGCTGAAAAAAACATAGTGCTTCAAGTAAGTCTAGGAAATTTTGTATAAAGAGCAACTGGACTTACTTTTGATTAATTCTTTTAAGTTAGCTGAATTGTCACTGTTGGTCTTATGTGTCTTCATAGTCATTCACTGGTTTTAATACTCTGAGCAGAGACAATTTTTCAGTCTAGATTAGGAGTATTTTTTTAATTTGTGTATAAGAAAACTACAATTTTATCCCAGGGACCATAATTAGCATTTAAGGATAAATATCATATGTATGTCAAATCAATCCTAGCTTCAGAGAAAAATTTGGTTTTGTTTGTCACAGACCAAGATTCAATCACAAAAAATATTCTGAGACAAATTTTAAACAATATTCTTTTTGGAAAACAAACAAACAAATAAATAAAACCCATTTGGCACTTATTGTTTCCTGGCAATTTTTCCATTGGTTTCCTTATCAAGAGAAATGTCCAAAAATAAAGTAGAGATTAATTTATTTGAGGTGGGATGGACTTAAAGATGGAAATGAGACAATGATTATGAGATTTCAATGTGAAGACTAAAAACAAAATATAAATTAAAAAAAAAAATTACTGTTATTTGAGCACTCAGATTCTGAGCTGGTATCCAGAATATGTTTTTATGTTTTTTTCCTGGGGAAGACAGTAAAATTTTGGTGACAAGACACACAGTTCTGAATACTTTCCAAACTTTGAATATTTGCCTAAGCTTTAAGAGTTTTTCCTCAACTGCTTCTTATGAAGACTTCTTAGCACTTTGAGCTGCTGCATCTGCTGCTCTGCATCACGTAAGAATAGATCAGGACACTTCTCAGCTTCCACCTTACATCTGGTGTCCTATTTCACAGTGTACATTTAACATGCACATATTTTTTAATATTGTCCACCAAATATCCAAGGGAGAACACAAAATTTCTCATGTCTTTTCCCTTGTCTTGCCCAGAACAATTTTTCTCTGAAAGCTGACTCAAAAAAGTTCAGCCTACCATCTGATCACAGCATCAGCACTGGTGGATTCAAAGTACCTGTATTCCAAAATTATATCACCATGATGCATTTTATAAGGCATTGGCTCACAAGTTGCTCATAAATAAGAGAAGTAAAACTGTTTCATATTACTAGCCCATTTGCAGAGATGTTACTGCAAAGGAACAAGGAGAGGAAACTGAAGTATCAAAACTTTTAATGAAAGAAAAAGTAGATGTTAACTTTGACATGAACTGACTTGATAGTAGGGGTCAAAGTCTGAGAAAGTCAGGCAAGGAGTTTCACTCTACGATTTTCTGATTTCCCCAAAATATTCAACAGTTAAGTCCTGAGAGATAAAGAGAGGAAAAAAATAAGTTTGCAAAAATTTTGGACAATGCAATTGGATTTGCAGAAAGTTCTTCGGTAAAGTTTTATGTCTAGAAATATTTTTTTCCTTTTTGAGGGAAATCAAAACAAAGTATTTTCAAGCAAGCTTACTGTAAAATAAAAGTCTTCAAAGCTAGATGGACAGATTTAAACCTTTTTGGTGATTAAAATATTTGCAAATTTACACACAAGCTGCAGCTGATATTGCAAATTAAAAAGCAATACTAATACCATGTTTAAGTAAAACCTCTTCATGTGAACAAAATTAAATTTATTTTAAAGTTCAAAAATAAAGTCACTCATGACAATGGAGGGAGCAACATAGATCACACTAAGTTGGGTGGCAAAATTTTGTCTACTATCCTCTCTAATAGTGGTAGAATTATGCTTTTAGAAAGTATTATAAACTATCTTTAATTTACAGAAAAAAATATGTTAAAATTCCAGCTGGTCACACACCTCAATGAAAAATTCAATGCAATTTTATTTCAATTCAACAAAACTGTTTTATTTAAACTTCTTAAAACTTCATCATAAGATCTGAATCCAGCTTTTTTCCTCTCTCACTAGAAGAGAAAACTGATTTGGTGTCTCTAGGATTTGAAATCAGGATCTAAGATATCTGAGTATGACACTTAATCAACAAAAGTATTCTTCCAGCAGAATTTTACTGATGAATTCAAAGAAAATAAAAGATTGGAAGATAACTTTGGATTAATGACTGGGAACTAAATCTACCTAATAATCAACAATGTGGCACTCTCATGTTTTCTTCTATTGCAAAGGAAAAGTATCTCACTCTTGTAAAAACTAGATGCTAATACTAACATGATAAACTCCTAAATTCTCTTCAGATTCATGAATTTGGTCTAATTATTGATGTAACTTCAAAAAAAGGAAAAAAAATGTCTATGAGAAAAAGCTTCAATATAAAAAAGACATATATTAGAATAATATTTTGAAGAAATTGAAAAAGAAGCACAGGAAAAGTATTTTTTTATAAACAGAGAAATCCTTTCAGTAAAAATTGATCTTACTTGTGTTTTATAAATTTCTAATAAAGTATACAGTATATAATTTTTCAGCCTTTAGTGCTGATAAGAAATATCATTATCAAAATAATGTTTCAAATAACAAAAAAAAAAAAAGAAAAGTGATACTCATCAGTAAAATTCACTAGATTTTTAATGATAGAAAAAATAATCTGAATTTTTTGGATCTGCTCTGAGTTTGCTGAGGATGTTTGAGTCAAATATTTTAGCTACAGTTCATTGTTTTCATTCAATAACTACCTTAGCTGTAGCTGTGAAAAAATAATGTATAATGAAATAAAGATGTACAAAAAAGTGCACTTGAGCTTTTAAATCAATGAGGGTGAAAGTGCACAGGCTATTCTAGGACCTGCAGGGATGGCATAATACCAGCTGAAGTAAAGCATCTCAGTTAAAAGTGACACTGTGCTGTTAGTGAGAATATCTATTGGAGTTTAAAGGAAAACTAAGTTTGGCCATTTTCCACCTTTTAAGAATCCTGTGAAGGAGCATCTCTGGTAATCGCTGTCAGTGTGTTGCTGTTCAGTACCTGGGTGACTTCAGCACCACAAAACTAAAAAATGCAATCCTGCCCTGGCTATTCACGGTATAATTCTCACTAATGCTGGTGGATGTCCTAGCTAAACAGAGGGTAAAGGACAAGGTCACAGGATAATGAATTTAACTCTAGGTTTTTAAATGAGGGAGGTTGAGTTGTTGGGGCTTTATCTTTTTTTTTTTTTTTTTTTTTTTTTTTTGTTTTTTTTGTTTTTTTTGTTTTTTTTGTTAAATGGCATCTTTTTCTTCCTCAGGGAGATCTGCAGGCTGTGGCTTTTTGCCTTTGAACATCCTCAAGTCAAGCATCAAGAAAAGGTGATGAGGGTTAGGGAGGCTCCCTTGACATTTGGTGCACTGGCATCAGCCTTTGCAATTACGGGCCACCTTTCTAGCAGACGGTAATTGAAAAGTGTGAACCACATGGGCTCTAGTCAATAATAGCGTCAGCATACAAATGACACTCTGAGCTTTCTGTGTTCGCCATCCACTGTTTTTGCTTTTCACCTTTTATCCTTCTCAGCATCATGACTTAATCCACTCTAATGAGGTGAGCTCTATTGCCAAAAATCGGCAGCAGCACAGCTCTCTCCTGGCACCACTTGGGGTTTGTAAGGAGTCAAAAAAATAGTGAGTCTGTCAGCTTTCAAAAAAAGGACGACAGTGCACCCTTTGAAACGTCCTCAGCTTTCCTGAGCTCTCTTTGAGTACAGGCTTCTTCCACTCTTGCTAAGGAATGCATCCCATCTTCATAAAACTTGTTCATCACCAACCCAAGGTAACCAGAGCCTTTGAGTTAAGTTTAGCACATGCATTTCCTAGCTTGAAGGTCATTATTGGTGGCCACATGTCACTGTTTACAAACAGCAGGTGACTGCCAACAGCGGTGAGTGTGTGAATTTCCTTTGCTCTCTTTTCCTTACCCATCTGTCCATGTTTCTGGAATCATAAGTATCTGCTTAGAGCAAAAGCCTCAGAAGAGAATGCCAAGATATTGTAGATGATAAGATACAGAAAGAAGATAACCAGTTACGTCTGAGTGGCTAAAAAGAAAATAGCTAATTTTACAGAGACTTCTTCTCCTCTTTTCTTTTCTCACACTCATTTTAACTTAAGGTCACAGAAGGGTACATTGTCTATGTAGTACTTACAAAGAGCACTTACAAAGACCTGGAATTAATGAGTTCTGCCTAGCTATGTGATTTTCAGCAGATTTCAAAATGGACCCAGAAGAGAGTTCTACATATGTGTCAGTCATAAATAAATGCCATAATAAACTGAAACAAAATCCATATTAAAATACATATATATATATATTAATTGCGTAAAAGTTGATCCTTAGAAACAGTGTGGTACACTTATCAATAATTTTAACTGAAATGGCAATTTCCATATTTAAAGATGGAGACAGAGGGTGGGGGTAGGGATGAGAAGAAAAAGAAATACAATGGAAAGTGTTTCCATGGGATTAGACCACATGGCTTTAATACACATATACACAACTGAGGAAAGCAGAGAATTTTGCCTCTTACACTTCTTGGACCTCTCTCTCCTTTCTTCATCTCTAATCTGGTTTTTGCCAATTCCTTTTGATCTATCAGGGGCAGGCAAGTCAGGTCCGTAAGTACAGATGGAGTAAATATGGAGATTAGCCTCTTCTCGTACTGCATTAGCTCCTAATACCTGATTAAGCCCAGAATCAGGCAATTGTCTTCGTGTTGGCTATCAGAGTGGCAGAGCACAGAAGGGGGCAGGATGAAGGCTGATTTTGTAATGGATACTTATTTTATCCCAGTGCTCTAAGAAGATTAGGCCTGGGGGTGTCACATTAGCCATGATCTCTGGGCCTTTGGTAGGCTCTTGCAGTTTTCAAACACCTCTGCTTCAGCCATAGAACAAACAGGCAGCTTGGACGCTGTGGCCCCATGTTGTGGCATGAATAATTGCACACTGCAAATTGTTTGAAGATCACAAAGTGCTGTGTAAATTACCCAGTTTTGGCTTAGGAGAAGTGATTTGTGGTGACTTACTGAATCTTTTCACAGTTTGGCATTAAACTTCCCACATTTCTCTCTATCTGAGATGGAATGAAAGTTGAGTCATATTTTCCTTTATTCTTATCAGATCAATCTTTATAAAACCAGATTGTATAAACTGCTGTACTGTATGCAAACCCTGCATGCAGCACTTTGTCTTTGGTACAGGTTCAATTATATTTAGCTGAAACACCAAAAGATGCCTATTCAGCACTTACCCTAAATCAGCTCGTGTGATGAATGTGAGGACATGTTCAAAACCATCTGTGTAATACATTCAAAAATAGTACACGTGAAAGCCTGCACCTTTTTTTTTTCCATTGAAGTTTCCAGCAAGCATTCCTTTTTGTTTAGAAATAAGTCTCAACCTAATCAATGAGCAAGCAAAGACAGAATAATAAAAGCTACTTTTCACTCATCTTAGAAAACTGTGAGCTGAAATCCAAAGTGAAATCAGTAATATGAGACGTTAAAATAAAAAAAAAGAAACAAAACCATTTCTAATTGAAAGAAACAGAAACATTTGTAATATTGGTACTTATAATGAAAAGCAGATTTTTATAGTGTTAGAGAATTTTTTTAGTATGTTTTATTAGAAATTAGTTATCACTTGGGTCTATAAATTTAATTCTATTGAAATCAGTTAAGAAGTGAAGTACTTTTTCACTTTCCAATTGATTTTCAAAGCACTATATCAACACAAGAAAGTATTTGGAACCAGTAAGAAACATCATATATAATAAAGTAAACCTTGTAAAGTTAAAGTCTATAGCAATGCTTTGTCAGCAATATCTAATATTGGAAGGTAAATATCAAGCTTTGAGGAGAGGGTGTTGCCTCTATTTGTGACTGATGAAGAAGAATCATACTTCCTCTTCTTTTCCCCTGGGAGCAGACAAATGGGGAAAAGAAGACCTGGTCTTCAGTTTTCTCTTCTGAAAAAACTGGCATTATTATGGGTATGTACACTCTTTTGCCCTACTTGAAATAATTATTTCAATATAAATATTTCATTCAAAGTCTATCAAGTATTTAGTCAAACCAAGCACGTTGACAGACAGAAACCTGGGAGTAAATTACAAGTCTAAGGATTAATTTAAAAAAATAATTTTGTGCTATTATACTTTGGTTTATAATCAACACAATAATACTTTTTTATCACAACAAAGGTATAGTAATTAAGGTTGTAAACATGGGGGTATTCTGTGCATATTTCATATAGCAGTGGGAAAAAAGTAATCTTTTAAATATGATGTAGTGTATGTTTATTCTATTCACTATATCTGGGTTTTTTTAGGTACTGATCAATTAATATTTCCAGATTTTTCACTAAGGACTAGGAGAACCTAAACAAACCTTCAGGATGCAAGTATACTCAAACGTGCACATGTACATACAAAACAACTGCAAGATTCATATACCTTGTTACAAATTAGCAAAGAATAAATCTCTAAAAAGTCGTTTCTACCCACTACTGAAAGCAAATATTCACATTGTTGTTCAGATCTGATAGCATTTAAAGTAACTGGTTACTAAAGTATTTAATAGAAATGTTCAAGTGCAATCCTTGGGAGATGTAAGCACACGTTAAGGGTGAGATGCTGTTCTCCTATACATGGAATATATTGCATCAGGCAGATATATATCAAAAGAAAAAAAAACCTGCATTTAAAGAATTCAAGTAGTCTTAGTGAGCCTTCCCATTTGTTCTGTTTATCAAATAAAAGGCATTTCTCCCCACATCCACATTAAAAAAAATTGATCTCAAAATTATGGAAAAGCTATTTTTCTTCAATGAAACTTGCGATTTCACACCACATCTCATTAAAAGAATGAAACTGCAACCCCCTGACATACTGGTCTACTTATCTTTCTGTTTGTGAGGTATCCTATGCTCTCCATATCAGTGTGTCAAATGTAACCTAAGTTTAACATAGATTTTGTAAGGGACATCTGGAGGAAATATTATGGTATTTCCTAACACCTACTGAACCAGAAAAGACAGCTAAATACACTTTAAAATTTTACTAACTTATGAATGGAAAAATAACAAGCTGATAACTTATTTTGCCATCAATATTTTTCACAAATCTGTCTGGCCAAGAAGCTGGAAGAATTCATTACCTGCTTATAAGAATATAGTCCTTAAAATCCAAACACACCTTTCTTTTTATCTGAGGGAGGACTGGCACTCATGAAATTTAAAATTGAATGAAAATATAATGAGAATTTTAGTCTTTTTTCCTAAATAGGTAAGGTCATTTCTCAAATTTCTTAACATGTAATTTACTGAAAAACATTTTTTTGGGACTCGGCCAAGTACAATCATCCCGTGCATTTGATATTTGCTCATATTTAACTGAATTAAGATACTTTCAATGGGAACAAAAACAGACGTAAAAGGGATGAGAAACTAGCCTGAAACAAATTACATAGTGAGGTCTATCACCCCAGACTCCCACCACCATTAGGAAGAGTCCTGGTTTTCTGACCCCACTAGTTTTCTGACTCTACCAGTCCTTTATTCTCCTAAACTCATATTGTCCCATTAAAATGAAATTCTATCCCACACAAGTCATTAAAATGGTCAGAATAGTTAATTTGTAATTCAATATCATCCAAATATTAATATAATTTATTTTTTGTATTGATGTATTATTAACAATTTATAATGTATTAATATTATTAAGAATTACTTTGATGTGTGTCAATCTTTCCTGATATAGGCATCATTAGCTATAATGCCTTTGCAGAGAAGTATTTAAACTCTACAGCTTCCATATAAAGATTAATAACAGCAATACATCTAGGGCGCAGTAAGTGTGTCTCATTATTTGGTTCTGTGAGATTCTTCATACTGAGAACACAATATAAATACTTCAAAAGAGTAATTTTAATCTATTTAGGAAGAGATACATCAACAATAATATCTTTTCTAAAAAAACCTCATCCTACAATGATAGTGTTAAGTCTGATGAGTTTTTATATTAAAAGAGATAACTTCTCTACCTCTTTCTGAAGACAAGTTCATTCAAAAAGCCTGGATAACTCCTTTTTTTTTTTTTTTTTTTTTTTTTTTTTTTTTTTTTTTTTTTTTTTTTATCTTGGCAATAGAGGTGAAGTGGGAAAAAAAGAAAATTCAGTAGTTAATCATTATCTTACTGAAGATTGGGGAACTAATGTGTGTTACTTATATAATATACTTTATATTAATAAATTTGAGACAAATAAAGAAGGAAAGATCTATGTTAACTGTATCCCATTCAATCTTGAAAATAATACCCTTAGCTGCTGAGTAAATCTGGTATAATGCTTCTCCTATTTCTTCTTGAAGACTCTCAGGTACTCGTTCTAGAAAACCTGAACATCACATCTCGTATATCAGCCCCTCACTGGCGTCACCACCTGCCTTGGGTAGTTCTGTGTTAATTCACAGATACATATATCCTTCTCATTTAAAATATCTAGTGGTGTGTGTCTCCGTGACTCTTCCTGCTGACATTAAACTCGGAGTTAGTCCTCTGGAGGACCAGTTGTCCCTGCCTGGTACAATTCACAGACCTGCTAGCAGGTGGCGTTAGGAGCAGGGAATGATCAGGGGACCAAAACCCAGCAAGTGTATACACCAGTTCTGCTGTTCACTTGAGTAACAGCAGGACTGGACTTACTGCTTTTATGGCTTTCCTCCTCTGTCTCCTGAGTCTGGAAGCTCAAGCTCATTTCAAAGCTCAAGCTCTACCTTTCTAGATTATAGTGTGCATTCCTGACCGATCAAGAGGAGACTGCCTTATGATTCACTTGCCTTTTATTTCTAGCTTTTTTGTTTAGAAAATCTGCAGATCTCCTTTAAAATGGTGTCCAAATACTGGTGTGCCACTATCTAGGTCATAAGTGATCAGCTAATGTTTAAAGGTTTTCCATACTCCAACAGTTATTATGGAGTGCAAAGTATATAATTTCAGTGACCTTCTTCAACAGTTCCTACTTGCTGTGAAAGAAACAGAGTTTAGTACTCCAGGCTCCAGTTTGATATTCCAGTAGCGCCAGTCGCCTATCAAGTGCTCTATTCAAATGATGTCATAGCACAATTTCTTAAAGACAATAGCTGCATTTTAGAAGCTCTTTCATGAATAAGGCCTTATACTGTGGTTTTAAAGTTTTGTAAGAATGCAGTTTATATGTTTGTCACTTAGCTGGTTGTGTTTTCCCAATAGTCTCCCTGTAGCAGCGAAAACAAAATTAAATAAATTAAATAGTTAAGATCCTTAGCTTTCTGGAGAATTAAGGTACTTATAATAACCCAACATAAACATCAGTTGCTCACCTTGTTCCTATCCAGTTGGCTACTTTGAAAGGATCAGTGAATTTTTTTTAAAAAAAGTTTATCTAGCTACAACATTGTGAATTCAATAGTACTCATTTACTTGCTAGGAAAGCCCTTTTTTAGGTGGTAAATGCATATTAACTTGCTTTGGATTGATACATAAAGAATAAAATTAATATTGATATAATAAATAATTAATCAGCTTAAATTATGTCATTCTGGAAAAACTAAAAGAAGGAGTCTGATAAAAAAATGTTAATTTGGCCTGTCCAACTAGTCAGTTAACTACACATGATTAAGAGAAAGCTACAGGACACTCTGTAAAAAGCATGCAGTTCAAATCTCAAGTAAACAAAAGACAGCTCAGAAATGCCAAGTTTCAACGGGTGAAAGCAGACATACTAGTACTATGTATGTATGTATGTATGTATGTATGTATGAATAACTTAAAGAGTTTAAAAAATATTGGTATAAGTCTTAAGTTCACGTACTAGAAAGCTAAGAAAGAGCAGGGTTAGAACTGCTACCAGAGATTGTATTTCACAATCACAGGTCTTTTCTTTAGTTTTGTATTACAAAACATCTTAAAAATTTTAGATGATAACATCTATTTTTTTAAAATGTCTTTTATTTTATGGTGTGCTGACCACCTGAAAAAAACAGATCAGTACAATGAAAACTGTTGTTTTTGTGGGATTTGTGCCTTGTTTGCTTTTAGATGTTGGATTGTGTGTAGGAAATTTTGACAATGAGTCTTTTTTGGCATACATATTTTTATTAATTCAATATTTAACTATGCTAATTTGTATGAACAAAAAAACCCAAGTAAACATTAGAAAATTCCATTACTGCACCTACTCACTGCTCTATTCCTGTGTCAAATATATAGATGGAAATGCTGATAGCTACATCTTACATCTCTGCTTGAATCAGATAAGTTCTTGCAGATTCTTTTTCCAGTCTTGTTCCAAACTTACAGGCCAGAAAAATTCTCTGTTTCCCTGGCTATCTCATAAGCATTCAGAATCTTTCTTGCTTCTTCAAAATTATTGTTGTGAAGGAGATAATATTGTTTAGAGTTAAGTGGCAGAGAGTGAGAGAGATTTTCTACTTTCTAGAGAAGGTCTGTACAGCACTTTAGTCAAAAAGTACTAAACAACTTGAGGAACTCATTTTGGTAAGACTTTCTTCCAGGTGAGAGGAAGACTACAGACATCTAATGAGTACTGCACATGTAACACAACTCAGCCTCAAATAGGATCAAAATTCTTGTAGGAATTATGGTGATACCAGATGCTTATAACTTTACTAGCTGTAATCATAAATGGGAAGTAGTTTACATCATCTCAGCAAAGTTGTTCATTTCACAGTGGATTGGATTCAGGACTCTCTCCTCCCCTTTGATTTAAGCAGAATGTTTCAAAACTACTTACATTAACATCTGGTACTTCATGTCTTGAAGTGATGTTCAACCACAACAGTTTAAGCTATTAAAATTAAATGATGAACACATTTTTGGAAGAACGCATACATTCTGGAAGGCTTCTTGTGTCATGCACACCTGCATGGGCAACCTAAGCTGAATTTATCCTGCAACCAGAGAATGCCTTGCAGCTCCACAAAATTGCTCATTAATGAGACTAGATCAAAGTCAAAGCAAGGATCATGAACCACCAACTTGCCTTGCAGCCAATTTGCATTCTTCCTTCCCTCTTCATTTATCTCCCTTCTTTTGCTTTGCAGCCTCCAGGCATTATATGAACATTAGGGAAAAGCATGTGCTCTCTTTTTTATGTGTACACAGCAAAAGATACATAAATACATTAACTGTGTTATAATGTCCCACTCCTCTCTACTCTTTCAGTGCTTTGTATAAAATATTTTATAATAATTATAATTTTTTACTTTTCTCAACAATTATGTTTTATTGTCTGGACTGTACTTTCATAGCAAAAGCCAATAAAATTCTAGATGAATAGAAACATATAGAGGATTTAGATATTAAAAGTCCATTAACAAATATTAATGGCCCCAAACTATTAATAGACAAAAACTCTGACTTTGATGAGGGTAAGAGTAAATTTCCAGGTTTCCCAAGAGAAAAGAGCAGTGAGGAACTCTGTTTTACTTTCAGCTAAAATCACAGGACACTGCAAATGAAGGACTGCAACTTGTTACCATCACCCATTTTTCAGCCCTTTTCTGGGTAAAGATAATAAAAGCTGAATAAGAAACTCAAAACTTCTTCCCTGTAACATTATCAGACCATGGACTTATACTAAGGTTACAAAGTCAGCAAAGTTAATAATGCTTCACAAGCAGCAACAGCTCTTAGTTCTGTTAGCAAAATACCCTCAAGTGCACAGGGAAAGAGAACATGCTCAGGAGCTAGTCATGGTTTAGAAGTAAAAAGATATGTTGTTAGGAATGGTACAGTAAACTCAGCTGTGTTGCTCTTTTCACCCATGTGTATAATTTTTCAGATTGCTTTTTGTTCCTGAACACTCCAAATGTTTTGGGTTTTTTATTTCTCTAAAACAGACAACATTGCCATCCTTCTGCTAGGGGCATTACACTTACAAACATTACACTATACTCATAAAGCGGAATGTGCACATGAAGAACTGGTAAGAAAAAAGCCAGTTTAAGTTGTAAGATATTAAAGACTATTATAAATAATTGTGAGACAAAATGTTTGAAGTAAAATTCCTCTGCATTAAAAAAAAAAAAAAAAGTCACTCTTCACTAATTAGCTGTTTAGTACTGTCAGCTGAGAGGCCAAGGAAATGAAGAAGAGAACTATCCTCTCAAACCAGGTGCTACCTCCAGGGCACGACAGAAACATGTTGGCAGAAGAGTGAGGAAACTTGTCCTAATGCTCCTGGGCTATGCCTAGGGATGTATTTTTTTCATGTGCAATAAATTTACTAAAAATGGCATAAGAAGAAAAAAAATGATGAAACATCTTGACAGTTTCTTTTAAAGTTTGTCAAAGATTTATTAAATTATTGGAAGTGCAGCAAGCCTGTCAAGGTGTGGATGGCTGTGTGCCTGAAAATCTTTATGTGCTGTCCATTACAGCTAATCCAGCCCCAGGCTGGATTAATTTGTATGATGTTAAAAAAACCCTTCCAGCAACCCAAAGGTGTCAAAGTAGGCTAGAGCACAAAGAATGCTTGAGAATACAGCTATCACTGCTGCACTGACTAATACAACCAGGTGTCCACTCTCTTAATCCTATACAAGTTTTTTTTTGCAATATCAAGGCTAAATCCTGGCCTTCTCTGCAGACACAGAGTCAGACAATTTTAAAGGGTTAAACTTATGGCAGAGGAGGCTTCCCCAGATTTTGCACGGAGCAAAGAGCAACCTAGGACTTGTACACTCATGACTGTTGACAGGTGAGCTAGAAAAGAATTCCACTTGTTTCACTGATAAAGAGTGACATCTTATTTATGTCCAAAATAGGGTAAATTTATTAGTCACTCTTACATTTAAGGCTATTGCTCAATTTTCTTTTCAGATCCCAAAGACTATCAAGAGGCACATTACTTTTGACAACAGTAATGTACCTGAATTACATGCCATATTAAAATAGTTGCCTAAACATCTTAAAATGCTGTAGATGAAAAAATTTGGGAGGTTTGGGTTTTTAAATTACCTTTAAAAGTCTGTGGAGTTGGACCATGAAGTTGAAATATAGAAGAGAATGTCAGTAGTCACAAACAACGTATTTCACCTGTCAGGTATGGATATACTGTGGAAAGGGGTGAAATCACCTAACATAACAATAAAGTATGAACAAATGCGGTGGTCTCGGTGTTGCAGGAGCCTCCTCCTGCATTGCCTGGCTGGCCCTGACTCCAGCCACAGTGAGAGGTACAGTCCAGTATCCGGGGATACCTTCCCCATCCTGTGAGGTCTTTGCTGCCACGAGAGTGTGAGCGATGATGAGAAATGAGGCAAGGACTCTGATGGGTGAACAGCAGCTGGAGTTTATTGATGTCCACGAGGAATCACCTCACCACCAGAGAGTCTGCCCACCAGAGCACAGATCATCTCTGTGCAGCACCTTAAATGCAGGGGAGGGGCAAGGGGAAGGGCACAAGTGTGGGACCAACCAGGGGAATGGAAGGAGTGACTCTGTACATAAAGGATAGACAGTAGAACAAATCAAGGAGGCAAAGGAGAGAACAGCCAGGATCCTGCCCAATCACTCCATAACCTCACTGGAACTTTCTAGACCCAGGGTGAGGCCTCAAAGTGCTGGACAGGACCCGGGGGTTTATAACATATGATTGGCATATAACTGTAATTGGGGTAAAACCATGAAGGGTTAAATATGGGGGTTCAAGGAACAAACCATTATAACTTATACAAACAGCATGAAAGCAGGGAACAAATGCATACATGGAACTGATAAAACTAAAAAACACACTACTACAAACAAAATTTTATATTTTAAGTAGGATAACTTAAGATTCTGATTTTTTTGTGTGTATGTCTCAGCACTTAGGACTGTAAATGGAAAACATCAATACTTTGAGACTCATACTACTAATAATAAGAGATTGTGTATGTTTCAGGAAATAAAATAGGCTTGCTAAACTACTTCTCCTCTTCCTGATTACAGAAGGCCTATTGCCATTATAGTAGCCTATCCCAATCTGACCGCATTTATAATTAAAATTAGATGCACAATTCCATATATTCTTTTGATTATCTTCTACACCAGTGAATTACTTCATAGCCGAAGGGAAATGTGCTGTGACGCTGCACTACTAGAACTGATAGCAATCCGGAAGGATGAGTATTTTCCCCAACCCCTTTATATTCTGAATGACTAAGGTGTTCACTTAAGTGTAACTCATTGATTAAAAGTTGTACTTTAGACACAAGGTAATACTTTTCATATCCTGGGTCTATGACACATTTTAAATGGGAAGACACAAAATGTAATATATTTGTGATGGTTCACCTTCACAGGTAGGGATATGCAGAGGCTTGATCCTGGTCAGCAGCTAAACCCCCACGCAGTCACTCATTCGTACACTCACAGAAAGCTGGGGAAAAGATTCAGAAGCATAAAGGCAAGAGAAACTCATTGTTCAAGATAAAGTTGAACACATGAAGGAAAAACAAAACAAGACAAAAACCACCAAGACAATCACCCCCCAACTCAGAGCATAAGATTACTTCCCACCTCATTTTTGTTGCTGAGCATAACATCACATGGTATGGGGTATCTCTTTGGTCAGTTGTGTCAACCACTGGCTCAGTCACAAATTTGAAACATATCACCGTGCAAGCTGCTCCTTTCCCAGCAGAACCAATACAGAGTACCAGCAAAGGTTTCCTGTTATGGACTCCTAACAAACACACATTACCTGATCCAAAAGGAGGACTCACAGTGTCAATTTAAGTGCTAGAGGGATTCTGGAATAAATAAGGGATAAAGAACTTCGTAGTCTGCAGTTTATAATATGAGATGTCCAAAGAAGCTTGTAAAAGGTACCAAATAAATAGATGATTCTTGATGCCTGTTTGAACCAAAATACTTTTCCATAAGCAGCAATCTCTCCTTAGCCTTTTAAAAACAGATGAGAGTGTAGTTGTGATATCTATCTTTAGAATACTATTCATGTATTGCAGTACCAGAAAGGAACTATACCCTCCTTATACTCCCCTTGGTCTAGGAATGGGAGGAAGAGAGTCACTTAATAATATTGGGCCAAAGTTGCCAAGTTAGTGAGGATGAGAAATGCAAACAATCCAGAGAAAAGGCACATTAAATATAAGGCTGATTTTTATAAGTTGTTTTCATGAAGTTAGGCATTTCAATTACATGTTAAGAACTGTTCAGAGGACTTTGATGGCTCTGCACTATGGCTTGGCCATCCTCCCTCTTAATTTTTTAAAAATTATATATATATATATATATATATATATATATATATACACCATTTTTCCTTATCCATTATAGTGTTACACAAAGAAACAGTTTGGAGTATGCTGAACTGAAAGTCTGTCAAGGTAGGTACAAGAAAAATGTAACTGAAGGGATAAATATTCAAAAAGCTGTAAGAAGTATTGTAGATGGAAGGGTGAAAATGGAAGCTGAATAGAGGATAAAGGAACAACCATTCCACAAGTTTTGAGAAAGAGTTAAAAGCAGAATTAGGCTGTGACTAATAACCATGTGTCTGTCTCAGTACATACTTTGTCCTTTTAATTTTATTCACTACTTGCCCCTACAGGTCCATTACTCCAGAAAACTGTTCGTACTTCATAACAGTATAAGCACCACTTAAATTGATTCTGAGTAATCAAACTTGTCAAGACTTTTTCACTGATTGTATGTACTACACATCATTTACAGAACAAACATCAGTGAAGATGGTGGGGCTTGAATATTACTTGAGGGGATAATCTACATGTCCCAAAACAAACAATGAACCCAAAATCGACACAGAATTTATTTTGTTAATTTTATCAAACTAGGAGAAAACATAATCAAGATGAAAATAAAGCTGCCTATAAACACAATTATTTACACTTTGGGACTAGTCTTCTAACTCTGTTCCACGTACACATTTGAAAACAAGAGCAATATGCAGAGATATCTTGGAGAGCCAGGCTTCTTGATCCATTGTCCAATAAACTGGAGTTCAGTTTATTAGGTCTACCAAAAATAAGATGGCACAGTGACTTTCTATAAAGAGAAAATAAGTGTTTGTAATAAAGAAAGGAGGAAGAACTGCTCATGCTAAAGAATAAAAATGAAGATGACAGAAAAGCACAGATTATTGTAAACCATAAGAACAGTAAATTTCTTCTGGAATTTAGTGACTGCCAGTAACTACTGGCAAAATCACAATCAGTGCGAGTTAGAATGCACTACTTTCATGATGACCTTGGTGTCCAGAAAAGTTATGGAACAGATCAGCTTGAGTTTGATCACATGAGACATACAGGACAACCAAGGGATGAAATCCAGCCAGCACAGGTTCAGGAAAAACAGCTCCTGACTGACTTGATCTCCCTTTATGAGCAGGTGACCAACCTGATGGATGAGGGACTGGCTGTGGATGTGTCTGCCCAGACTTCAGCAAAGCTTTCGACACCATCTCCCACAGCATTCCTGGAAAAGCTGGCAGCTCACAGCTTGGACAGGTGGGACCTTTGCTAGGTTAGGAACTGGCTGAGTTAGGAATAGGCCCAGAGAGTGGAGGAGAATGATTCTGCATCAACTTGTCACCCAGTCATTGGTGGAGCCCCTCAGGGATCAGTGTTGGACACAGTCCTGCTTAATATCTTTACTGATGATGTGGATGAGGAATTGAGTCCACCATTAGCATATTTGCAGATGACACTAAATTCAGCCAGAGTGTCAATTTGCTGAAGGTTAGGAAGGCTTTGTAGAGGGACTTGAACAAGATGGCTAAATGGGTGGAGAGCAATAGCATGAGGTTCAACCAAATACCAGGTCCTGCACTTTGGCCATAAAACCCCCCTAGTTTTTCCAGAGGTGGTTTCTGGCTGAACATGAGCCAGCAGTGTGCCTAAGGAATCCTGGCCTGTATCAGTGGCTGGCAGGGCTAGGGAGGGGATTCTTCTCCTTCTTCACCTCAAGTACTGTGTCCAGTTCTGGGCCCATCAATTCAGGAAGGACATGGAGGTGCTGAGAAAGGTCAATAGAAGGGCAATGAAGCTGGTGAAGGGTCTGGAGCACAAGTTCCGTGAGATGCAGCTGAGGGATCTGGTGATATTTAACCTGGAGAAAAGGAGGCTCAGGGGAGACCTTATCACTCTCTACAACTCCTGAAAGGAGGGAGTAGCCAGGTGGGGGTCAGGCTCTTCTCCCAGGCAACCAGGAGCAGGATGAAAGGATATAATCTTAAACTGCACCAGGAGGGGTTTAGGTTGGACATTAAAAAAATGTCTTCACAAGAGTGATTAGACATGGGAAAGGCTGCCAAGGGTTGGTGGAGTCACGGTCCATGGAGGTGTTTAAGGAAAGACTGGACTTGGCACTCATTGCCATGGTCTAGTTAATAAGGCAGTGTTCAGCTGTAGGTTAGACTTGATGTGCTCAGAGGTTTTATCCAACCTAATTATGTGACTCTGTGACATAAGTACATAAAAATGACATATCTACTCAACTTAGTTTTTCTACATGCAAATGTCCTTAACTAAAAATGTTTATCTTTACAGCCCTCCATTTGATTTTGACTGTCTATCCAAACCAATGTCTGACTTTAAAAAATACAGCAGTCTGCTTAATCTTTCCTCACATCCATAATGCTAGTACATAGCAGAGGACAGAGAGAAAAAAAAAGGGGAAGTTATATAAAACAAGATAATCTCAACAATCAAAGCACCAGGGAATTTCTTTTACTGCAACAACTGAAAAAAAGGTAGAGAAACTGTATCCAAAAGCCATGTATTTTAGCCAGAGGTGTCAGAAGTAATATCATTTGACTCAGGCTTGACAGTTTAGTGCAGTGGTAACTCTCCTCTAAACTTAACTGCCTTTGTACATTTCTCAGTGCAATCCCATTCTTCTGTTCTATTATAGAAGCTGCACATGCATTGGTATATCTCTTTAGCTTCTTTTATGGTTATGACTAGTGTGTAATGTATTTTTCTCACTGTTCCCCCTGTAATGATCCCTGTTTGCCACCAAGTCCAGAGTGCAAACAAGATGTGACATTACTGCAATGCAGCCATGTTTAAATTGAAATACCATTGGAAGGACAACACATTTCAGCCCCCTGCCTTACAGTACTGACGAGTTATGCATGCAATAGTCATTGTTTACTATTTTCATATGAAAAGGATGAATGGTTGAATGGGGATGGTATTTAATAAAAGCCTTTACAGCTGATAATCAGGTGGTGAATCACAGTCATGGCCTTCAAAAAACACTTTCAAATATAGCTGCATTTGTCATAAAGTAGGTAAGTATATTTCTGTCCTGTTTAATAGGTAAATATGATATCTACAAGCTTCTTCTCATTCTACTTTAACTTGCTGTAGAGAATAAAAATTCATGTGAATTAAAAAAAAAAAGTCTAGGAAAACATAGTTAAGAGCATCTACAAGTCTGATCTTTCTGTACATCACAAGAGGGAGAAAAAAGCTGGTTGCTATAGTATAAGTAAGAATTCCATCAGTGTGTTGGGAGAAATTCCACATCAGAACTACTCTGCACTCCAGATTGATGTATATAGAGTCCAGTATGGCTAGAAAACCAAATATTAACAGAGAATGAAAACATGGAATGTTGCAGGAGAGTCAGACACCACAGGTCTTACAAGAAGAAGAAGAAGACCTGATGAATGTAAATGAATGGCCATCATGGCCCTCACCAACCACTTCTGTTTGGTTCAAAAGAATGTGACTTGTCTATATTTCCTTTCTCCCATACAGATGGTAGTTCTGGTACTAACTTTATTAAAAAAATAAGTTAGGATAGAGAATGAAAAAAACTTTCATTTCCCTTTCTCCACAAAGGAAAAAAATATTCCTTTTGCTCTACATAATCCCTCACAAAAAAACCCAACCCCAGAAACACACCAACACCTCCCACACATAGAACCTTTTAATACATAAATATACTGAAATGGAAGTTAATATTCTGGAGAACTGAAGCTGAGGGTAACATGGTCAACTGTGGCCATCCAGGACTTTCTCATGATTCTTCTACCTAGCTACATACAGGTGCTGCTGGTCTTCTTGATAACCCTTGAACTACACCACTCTCAATTTCCCAAAAAAAACCCACCAAAAAATCTACTCCAGATTGCAAACAAAAGTAGCAGATATCACAATAACATAGTCCTTCAGATAGTTAGGTAATGTACCAAGTTCTTTTCCTTTTCCAATGGAAGGTGAGAGATAATGTTGGAGTAATTTGGAGACAATATCTTGTATAAAATATATAATTTTGGGGTAAGACAGATACTAAATGAAACACAAGTCATAGTAAGTAATGGAAGCAATAATAAAAAATCTTTGAGGTACCATATACAGTTTTAATCAAAGTTAGAGAGTAGAAATATCTGTGTTCTTCATTATTATATCCTAAAAAATTATGGACTCCCTTTAGCAAAAGGGGCTGGATAGCATTTGTGAAACCATATGATAGAGTCTTATGGGCAAAACCAATTGTAGGTAAGTGTTTTCTGACAAATGTCTAATCTGTACTTTTACAGGTTCAGCAGTGAAAGTTTTGCACCTCCTACAAGGAGTCTCTTCCAACATTTGCCTCTCACTACCTGTTTTTTCCTTCCAGTCTCCAACTTTCATTTTTTTATTACAGTTTAATACCTCACTTCTCTTATGATAGATGAACATTAGGAAAAATTTCTTTCTACTTTACTGCTATTTTAATATAGCTGAAGACAGCTCCATAAAACAGTCTCTCTTTCTCAGCCTGAAGGACAACACGTCCTCCCACCATCTCTAGGAGAAGACTTTATTCCTATGTCTTTCTTGATTCAGCAGTCTTTTCTTAATTCTCCTCAATTCCCATCTCACTTGAAACAACTCATGAGTCAGTTACAGGCTGCTGAGCTAGGCATAGCTGTAGAGTAACATACACATAAACCTTCAACATCTTTTTAATTTACATTTCTGGAATACTAGAGTGCAACTACTGCGCACAGTATACTTCTCCCTCAGTCTTCAGAGTCTGAGCATAATATCAGTACTGTAATCATTTGACATATTTTAGAAATCAGACAAAGAATCTAGACTCCTCCCTAATGGTGTTATTCCAGATTCTGGGTCAGGACTGAATTTATAAGGAGACAGACCTCTGGAAGTGATCTCCTGATGAGTTTGAGTATTACAGTAAGTATATAAGTATATAAGAATAATATGATTATATTATATGATTCTGCAAGGGACAGATTATTAGTGACATTGGATGAAATGAGAAAAACTTGGTCACCTTTAGTCTAGAACAGCAATACCTACTAGCAACAAGCAACTACACATTGAAGTTCATTACTTGTTTTTATAGGGTGATGTGTATTCTTCCATCAGTTCCAATTTCTAATACGCATCTTTGTAGTCTTTTTTCAAAATTCTTACATATTTTAGTGTTCTTTCTGTGCTTGTTTGGTTTTAAGATGCTATTGACTTTTTGTATCAATTCTTTGCATCTCCATAAAGAAACTTACAAATTATATATATGCCCAAGGTAAAAATTTTGGAATTACCTTGTGCCAAATCCCTTGAGAATCAATATAGCTTTGATAAAAAGGGTTGAGCAGGTCCTTCTTCCTTTTTCTCCCTACAGTTTTGAGAAAAAGGAATTAAAAGTTTTCCGTATTGTATTAACTATGGTTTCACTCATGATGTCTGGATATTCTTATGCTTTTAATAACTGTCTGCATTTGCACAGATAAGCTAAGTCTTCCTCTCTTTAGGCTCTGAAACACTTACCTGGTCCTATTATGCTTTCCTTCAGAATCAGTTCTTACACTGACTACTTGTACCTGACAGATTTCCTGTTCATGGTCTTATGTGGTAGATGAGGAAAGAGAACAGATGAGAGAAATAATGAGTTTCACTTATCATCTTCATCAACCTTTTTTGCAGTTGTATAATCATTTTTTAATATATATCTTAACTGTAAACCCATTCTGATTTCCTGAAATCTACCATGGTCATCACTAGACAAATACCACTTCATTTATTGGTATTCTTTCTTTTTTAAGGTAACATTACAAGCCTAATTTCTTCATCCAGAATATTTATCAGTTGGAGTCAATGTCCTAAAAGATAATTTCCAAGCTAAACAATTTTATGATTCTATAATTCTATGATTTCCAGATTTTTTTGCCATTTTATAAACTCATGTATATATATATATATATATATATATATGTATATATATATTCACTGACTTATTCAAGTATTTCAAGATAAATTATTTTCTATTCAAGCAACAGGACTATTTTCAGTAGAAATCAAGAATAATTATGTTCTCCACACTTTCCCAAAGAAAAAATCTTGCACTCATATCCTCATTATCAATTCTGTTCTTTCGAGTTACCATAATAGAGACTAACAAGGCAAGCAAAACACCTGAAAAAGACAAGCAAAGACCTGAAAAACTGGTGTTCCAGAGGCAAGAAATCTATTTCTCAACTGCTCCCAGGCAGACAAAGCAGATGCATGGCTATGAAAGAAGGAGTTAGCACCATTGAATGTAAAGATTTCTCATCCTGAATTTTCAGGCTGACTTAAGCGTAGCAAAGGGCACTTCTGAAGTCGAAGAGGAGTTTAGATTTGTTCTTTCCTTGACCTTTATACTCAAGCTGCAAAGAAACCAAACTTGACTATTATACTTTAGATACAAACAAGGAGATTGGAACTTGTGAAATATACACTGATCTCTTGTGCACTGACTGGACTAAAAGAGCTGATCATTGCCTCAGCCATATGATAATCCTAATGACTGGACTTTTTATTAGGACAAGTAATTTACTTGTTGTTGCTTTTGTTTGGAAGGCAGAACTACCAAATAAATTCATAATGCTGTATTTTGATAGCAAATAGGGACAACTGAGACCATGGTTTGATAAGTTAAACAATTCCCAGACTCAACATCTATTATAAACACTGATAAGAAATGTTATGGTATTATCATACGCTCATTGACCTCTCTCTATTCAAGCTGCTGGTGAAAACTTATCTGATATGAAAGAGAACAATGAAGAAGTGTTTTAATAAAATTGAGCTTTATCATCCAACTGCTTGGCCTGAGCAAGGCACACTTCTGAGAAGATATAAATGGTAGTGAACTATCAATTCCAACTCCAGTGTTCACACGAAGATTAATCTAAGAAGAGCCTGAATCCTCCTCTGAGTTCAAAGAAGTCTGTGGGACTTTGCAGAAACAGGTGAAACCTGCCTAAGCAAGCAGTCCTACTGGACCACAGCTTAATTTTTATTAACAAGTGTACAGTCCCACTCCACCACATAAGCTATTTCCAAAATTATTGCAATGACAAATGTGCACATTCAAGGCCTGTCACCTATTGCTGTTCTAGAAGATTGTAGTGGAAAGCAAGAGTCTGCACAATCACCTATTTATGTGTTTCACTGGTAATCCCACTGACCCTGAGGGGTCTTGGAGTGCAAAAACCCTCTACATGAATAAACTAGCTGCATTTTTACTTGGCTTTCTAACATAATACCATGTATTTTTTTACATAAGAGTGTTTTATGAAAGTATTTTGATATTGTTCCTTGGTAGCTGTGTCAGTCTTTACAGAACCATCCCCAAAAGGTATATTTAACAATATTTAGGAATGCCAGTGATATTAGAACTACACGAACCATTCTTTTAGTTTTTAATTCTCCTGCAACCTGCCATTGTTACACAAGGATTTTAATTTCGTGATTGTCCAATGAGAAATGAAACCAGATTTTTATAATCAGTAACATGAATGTTGTTTCATAGGGTCATGAATTTGATTTGATATTATGATTACGTCATCTCTAGGATTCTTAATAGGATGTGTGTAGGTAAGTGATTTCTTGAATTTTTGCATTAATATACATGGTCCTTTTTCTGAAGACTATTGTTTTATTTCTTTTCCTGATGGAATATAACTGCATATAAAATCTGAAGCCAAACAATGAAATAGCAGTCTAAAAGGTTAAGGACCTTTTGATCAGTGTATTAGAGACTTGTTCACAGATGAACCATTGAGCTTCCAAAGTTTTATGTTAAAAGTTAATATGCTTAAGATAATCAATCTCAGCTGCACTAGACCTTCAGTAATTTCGTTTCTATCATCAAACAAGCCTTATGGGGTTGAATATAGTGGTAGTTCATAATGAATCACTTCGTATAGAAGCAGCTGTCTCCTCACCTGTTTCCCAGCTCATCTAGAGGCCTGGAGAAATTCTTCAATTTAGCAAGCAAACTTAAGTCATTATTAGAAATGACAGGGAAACCTGATGAAATTGTACTTTCAATTGGAAAACAAAATTGCAATCAGACCAACATGATTTCCTCATGGTCTGACCATGCTAATGCCAAGTCGAGACATGGGCAAATGTATTTAAAAGTCATAATGGAGTATTACCATGCAATCTCTTTTTACTGGCCCTTATTAATATAAAACTTCAATTTGCATGTAAATGCGGTCAACTTTCATATCATCAAAATACATGAGGCCTGGGAAAATAATGAATTGAAGTTTGATGCGGCAATTATGGACGTTTATAAAGAATTTTAAAGAGGTCATTCTAGCCTTGGCTGAGAAAATGAGGAAATCAACAGGGAATATTGTCAATATAGCAACAGTGGGAGTTGGAGTCAGTCCCAGGTGTTAGAAGGCCAGATGATGATTAATAGAGAGGGAGTATGAAGCCTTTCACCCAGAAGGACTGGGCTGGACCTGAGGCTCAATAACAGAAATCTCATGAAAAGGTTCTTGCTGGGTTCCCACTTTAGCTGCCTCAAAATGTGTTCCAGAGGGAATAAAGTAGCAAGTGTTTATGAGAGAGAGCAGTGCTGAAGGTTTAATTGGGCTCTACATCCTTTCAGCTCCCTTCAGTAGTTGATATGCAGTTTAACCTTTTTTTTCCCCACCTCAGATACTTCAGTGCCACTGGGATTTTAATAAGGCACTAACTTGATAGCTTGGAAAAACACTGACTTTGCTGCTAAATTGAGTTAAACTGCTTTATTGTGTCCTAATGACCATTTTTAAATCTCTTATTTCTAAACAAAGGAAAAAACTCTAAAAAATCATTTTATGTTGCTCGAACATTTTTTAAAATCTAGAAACTGGTGCATAGGGGGTTTCTTCCCTTCTCTGTTTGCTGAAAAATTTCAGATGAAGAAATCTAAATGAGTGAAAAAAATCAATGCCAAAATGCAAACAGAGCTACACAATTGTACTTCTTGAAAAGAATATCACACTTTTATAAGGCAAAAGCCTTCTGAAAAATGAACACAGCTCTGTGGCATCTGATGAGAGGGGGTCAAAACAGGGAGGAACTGATTTTTAGTAGATAATGCACCAGTGATTGGAATGCCATCACCACATAACATTGCATGTTTTGGTGAAATTGCTTAGACCAATCTGAAATTAATTAAACATTTCCACAGAGCTGACTTTCCAAACCAGCATTTCCTTATGCACACCCAGCAAAAGTGTCACCAATTACCTTCAGAACCCAAAACGATGAAGGACCAGGCCCAGGTTCCTCTTACTGTCTCAGGCTGGCACATTTTTAGTGGTGATAGCCAACTGACTTCAGCATGCTATGGCTTAGTTTTCCCATCTATAAATAGTAATCTATAGTGTTCTTACTTCCACAGGATTGGGAATGAAGCTTAATTTATAAATATTTATTCAGTGCTTTGCGATCTTAAAGTGGAAAGTGATAAAAGTGGATTTTTTATTTTTTATGTTTTTAATTTTAACATTGTCATGTAAAGCAAGCCATAGATCTGGTAAAATGTTTCTTCTGCACAAATAAAATCAAGGTCACTGGCAAGGATCATAGAAAAGTAAATGACAGAATAAAAATCAATTCATCTGCAGAACAAGATTAATTTCAGTTTTCTTAATTCTTCCTACTCCTGTTTTCTCCTTTTGTTCTCAAAACTTAGTTTTCAGTTATGCTATTTCTAATATATCTCCACATTAATTAAACGTTTTAGGTTACATTAATTACAGCAAGATAAGCAATGGCATTTAAGATTTCTTGGATGCTCCAATACATTATATAGAGAGAATAAGTTTCAATGAAGTTTAAGAACTAAGTAAATAATATGACCAGCACTTTTAAATTGTATTATAAAAAGTATTTTTTATTGTTACCTCCAGTTTTTATAGGAATGCATTTTTGGTTCTGTAGCTCAAGTGAACATTGGAAAATATTCACTGGCAGACTGAAATTCTCAGAGCAGAGCATCTCTTTCCCTATTACGTTACCAGGCTTATAGACAGACTATTTTCCCAGGGGATGGCATGGTAAATGAATGTTTATATTTCTGTAACCCTTGAGACTCCTTAGCCTAAACATTTGTAACTCTCAGTGATTTGAATGACGAGTGATAAAGGGACTGCTGTTATTACACAAGGAAGGTTAAAAATATTAGAGGCAACATTTATGGTCTGCTATAGAAGTCTGGTTTCTTAGCCATTTTCCTGATAAATTTACAGGATCTGATATGTAATCAGGGGAAGGAAATTATAATTTTTCAGTAGGTCTGAGAGCAAGACTAATGAAGCAAATAAAATATCAAGAATGTAGGGAAGGTATTAGATATATTCTAAGCATTACATAAACTTCAGTAATTCGAATTTCTGTTACTGTACTATAAAAGATGAGTACATTGATGCATGATTAATCATTACTAATGCATTTATATCAGCTTTATCTGGTATTTTATTCAATGTTTGATGCCAAAAACAGTTAAAAACATTTAATCTTGGTGAATAAAGCAAGAGAAGTCTTTTTGTAGAACAATAATTTTAGCATCATATTTTGTGGGGTAAGAAAAAAAGAAAAACAAGCCCAGAATTCTGAATCTTCATTAGATGACTGATAAATTTGACTTGTGAACAGAATAAATTCAGAAAATCCGGGAAAACTTTCTTTTTCTTTAGCTGACAAAATAACAGAAATTAGGGGGAAGAGAGAAACCTCAATTTTGATAATTAGGTAACAGTATAGGAAAAAATACCAGATAGCAGTATACTACATTTGGGGAATGTCTAATGCCAAAGGACTCATTGACAGACCACAGGTTTCGTAGATAAAAAGAATCCAAGAATTTGATTCTATTGAATTTAGGATATACCACATAGAGAATTATTTGAATCAAGCACTGAAGAAAGAATTGAGGACGCAGTGATATTTTGGCACAAGTGTGTCAGAAGAAAAATTACATGAAGTCCATGGACTAGACTAACACAGAACACTCATCACTCTTTCACCCCTCAAAGCTGCTCTTAATGATCCTCACTGAATTCTAAACTGTGCACTATCAGAGAGATGTGGGTTGTTATATCCCTGGCCTGAAAACACTCAGTGTCACAGATCCAATTCCCCAACATGATTCCATGACTGGTGAGCTTTGCCACCAGTTCTTGGAGAGCATGTCCCTTCTTTTAGCTGTAAACAGGTCACTAAGCAGCACGAGCACAAGAGCCTTGGTGACACGAGGAGCCATAGGGAAACACAGTGGAAAGAAGCTCAAATGGAAAAAAGAAGAGAGTTCTCATCATTATTGATCAGATTATTTATTAATTAATAAATTATATAGCCAATAGACAGGAACAGATCTAAAACCAGCTAGCAGGGACCAGAAATTTATGTATTAGTTTAATTATTCTGGCCTTTATAAAAAATCTCAATATAATCTGTCTGACTAGACCATGATTTGTTATTACTAATTTTCCTGGCTAACTATGATTCTTAGGAAGATTTGAAGATTGTCCATTCCCTCATTATCTTTAAATCACAAAAGACTTTAGCTGCCTGAGCATCTATCTGTCTATTCAGTCTGAAGTCCATCTAAGCACAAAAAGAAAGTGCCTCCAGAACTTAAAAACAATATTAAATTAAAAAAAAAAAAAAAAAAAAAAAAAAAAAAAAAAAAAAAGCTCTGTTGTAGAATAGTCTTGGGATTTATTTTGACCTGAGTGTCTTTGGGAGTTATTCAGTACTTGCACTCTTCCCTGAGATTCATATAACTGTGCTTTAGAAAATAGAGGTTGAAAACATTACAAAGGCAAAAGAATTAATCTCTAGTGGGGACCTTCTTGTTCATTTCAAAAGCTAACAATTGTACTGCAGGTAGGTGGTCTCCTGTATTCCAGCAGCATAAAAGCTCATAAATAGCTCAGATATTTGGGAGTAATGTAAGTAGTCATATCACCAAAGCCCTAAGGATGGGCATGTGCATCCTGGAAGGATGACAACATGAAGAAGGAAAGCACAAGTAAGTAATTTTCAGACACATCAATAGGTGAAATGGATATCTTGGGTCATATGCAGCTTATTTTAATCAGTCATCCTGAGTGCAATCCCAAGAAAGAAAAAATGTAAGGAAAAAGGTTGTAAAGCACTGAAAGAAAGATTTTTTTTATACATTAAAAAGAAAAAAAATCTGCAAGAAACAAAAACAAAACAAAAAGCCCCACTATATTTGTATAAAAGTATTGGTAGACAATACTCTTCCTCAGCAGATTTCTGACCATAAAGTGTGTATTGTCTTATCCTTTAAAAAATGTATTAATTGTTCTATTAATAACTACCACAGTACTGCCTTTCATCTTCACAGCTGATAAACACTCAACACAAGAAATTTCCTTTGGATTCTATTTCACATTGATATTCTGTTTCTCAAACGAAATATTCACACAAAGTATCATCTAAAACTCAGTGCAAATGGAACTTCTTACCCAAACATCCTTGAGAAAATCTGCTTTCCTTTTTCACCTCCTTTTCACTACTCAACTAAGTTTTACTCCTTCAGACCACCTGCTTAACTTGCCTTCAAGTTTCTTTGCTCCTCCATTCCATTTCACGTATCTTTCACTATGTCTCCACCTCACTATACATGCATTTTTCTTACTCTCTAGTTCATAACTCCTTTCATTTCAATATATGTTTCACATACTGTTAGGTTATTCTAGCCCTTTTTTCTTCCTGCTCAAGCTCCTTTCCCAGTCTAGCTTCTTTTCTTTCTCCAACACTCCTTTTTTTGTGCCTCAGAAATTCTCTCTGGATATTCCTCTTTTTGTCGTTTTACCTCAACATTCTTTCGGTTCTCTTTTACTGCCTCCAAATTCTTCCAGGTCAATTACTGAATCACCTAGTCTCAAGACCCATGAAATATGCCACATGATGTGCAAAAGCAGTTCTTGCTGTCTCCAAGTTTATGTTTTTCCCAAAATACATGTATGCACTTTAAGATAAGTTCGATTTTTAAAAGAGAATCATTTATGCTATGCTACTGTAGAGTAAGATAACAAAGTTATTAAAAAGATAAGACTGTCAATGTCCTTTTGAGACCTTAAATCCATATAGCACAATATGTTTTCTTCATCAGTGTTGAACAGAAGATGTTTAGAGAAAAGTCAAAGTAATACTTCCTGCTCTATCTTCTGTTAGGGAGACTACCCCACTCTAGGCTTCATTTTGGGTTCATTGGCTGAAGAAGTTTGTCTTAGCAGATTTATGAACTCGATCTCTCTGTCATTGTTAGTCCCTGAAATTTTGTTTCAGGGACTAACAATAACAGAATCACCAAATTTTATCCTAGCTAAGAGGGAGAAGCTATATTACCCTGTAAGGGCAGGCAGCTTTCCATCAATACACAGATGCAGCTGGTTATCAGCAACTGAGAACAGACCTCCCAGTGATGCAACAGCAGGGGACTTATGCATTTTATGTACTCAAAGTTCACACTTTATTCTGACCATAACACCTCTTAATCCTTAATTGGCTTTCCAGATTCATTGGGCATGAGAGAGGAAGAGGATGTTCTGGCAGGACAATCCAATGCATAGGTTACCTGATGCTGGAGCTCTGCTTCACATTCAGAGGATGAAGTTTTTGTTTGCAGTCTTCAGTTCAATGCCACTGTGCAATCAACAGAGCATCAGGTGAGAGCTGTTGCTCCTTACTCCATTTTTGCTTTTTACTCAACTTTTTATCCCTAATTTGGGTTGCAGTGCATTTAGATCTCTGGAGCTTCCTAAATGTTGAGCTGCACTAATTACTCTTTTCAATGGCTGCATGAAGCAGCTCTAGAAGTTTTCAGTGTGACATAGTTTTCCAATGTCACTTTTGTACAAAGCAAATTGTTTCATTAAAAATCTGTATCATCAGGTTGGGGTTTTTTTACAACAAAAGTGAATTCTTCTTCTGTTTGATGACAAAGCTCAATCATTCCCAGACAGGCCTTTATACAAAGAGTAAGATCACAAAATATTTTCAGATTTCATAACTGTCATGAACTGATCATTTCTTGCATATGGATAAATATGCTATTGTGTCTATTTGAAATTTACCAATTTCAAGCTACTCTATGCAAGATGCTTTTTTCTCTCTCCCATTTTTTCTGTGCCCATTAGTTGCATAGTTGAAAGATTTTGAATCCTTATGCATAGAAGAGGGATCTAGTTTAAGAGATGTTACATGTTGATGTAATGGAAATAGTTGCAGCATGGATACGTGGCATAGGTAAGCTGAATATATAAACTACATACATATTCTGACAAAATTTATGGTATGCATAAACTACATGCATATTCTAACAATAGAACAGCATTTGTCCCAAAGGCCTTCAGTGTAAATAGAAGAAAATTACAGTATTACAATGGAAATTGAAAACAAAATAGCACTAACTATAACTAGCAGCATGAAAAGCAGTAATGACAGCATCTCATCTTTCTCAGCACTGAAGTATATTGGTGCATAGGTAGCAGAAGTGTACTTGTACATGTGTATACAGGCAGCACAAGAGAGCAGAGATATGAAGAAGAATAATGATCTCTTTCCATCCTTTTTTCTTCTAAAATTAAGATTAGTTTATCGATCCACAGAAAAAAATAAATCCCCTTTTTTTTTTTGAAAGTGTTGTTACTTGCTTCAGTGCTTCTATAATTTTTTCCCCCAGATCCTTCTATATGTAACCACTAGTCCTAATTCCACCCTTATTTGTGGGACATATTCAGACTATAAAAATATTTGGACATTTTCTCGCTTTTTCAGTCTTAGGTACTAGCTCTGTCTCCCTAGAAGCAGAATATAGATTTGCTGATAACTGTCATGATAATCTCATTGCCATTACTATGTCATGGTTTATCAAGCTGTTGATTTGTGAGTCAGTGGTTGTGATCACATACATTTTGAACTAATATTGAAATCTCCGTCTTTGCTTTTCATTTTGCCTTGGAATTGGCCAGTAACAGTTTAGTCTCCTTATTTGACTGCCTCTGAATGAGGAAGATTGTGATTGTGCGTTTTTCACTGATTTCAGAAAAAAAGAAAGAAACATGATCATCTCCTGTGATAGTTTGTTTGACTTAAACATTAATGGCATTTGGATTAATCTCCCATGGTTACTGTGGGCAAGAAAGTAACCACAGAATGTTTGCATTCTTTAATATTTTTTTTTACTCTCTTTGCATGACATAACTCTTTACAAGACACAACTCTTTACAACACACCCTCCCTTTCCTGTATCTATTGCTTTTGGCCTAACAATATGCATGCAGTCCCTAGTGAACACAAAACTCAGTTTTTCAATGCATCCCAATGAGAACCATGGGAATTCTCTAATCAGAAAAACTATCCTTACTTCTACAGAGGGGAATACCTCTGGATGAATTGGAAATTGTACTTGTCTTGACTGCCAGTCAATTCTATAGTGAGTTTCGGAATGATCTTCTAAATATTTGATAGTCATGTTGCAATCTGTTGTGATTGGCTAGAAAACAATAAGACAAAATCTTATCCCTCATCCTAATGCTTGGTGCTATACTAGACAGCAACTACTAATTGTAAAAGACAGGAAAAATAAGGATAACGGAAGACTTTTATTACAATAATGCAGTTATCAGGCTGCTGATGAAAATAACCTTACAGTTGTTATTCCAGTTGGCATTGATCTTATGTCATACTTGGGTAAAACAGAAAAATAAAGCAGACCAATAGACATAAACACACGTACTCCCACCACTCCACCCCCCACCACTCCCCAAAAAAAAGGAAAAAGAAACAAAACACACAAAAAATTCCTTAACTGAAAAAAGCCTTCTCACATGGCCCTCTGACTTCAAGAAAGATATTGATGTGCTGGAACATGTCCAGAGAAAGGGAATGGAGCTGGTGAAAGTTCTAGAGAGTAATTCAAAGGAGAAGCACCTGAGAGAACTGGGGTTGTTTAGATGGGAGAAAGGGAAACCTGGGAGACCTTAACACTTTCTACAACTCACTGAAAGGAAGCTACAGCCAGGTAGGGGTTGATCTCTCCCCCCAGGCAGTGACAGGACAAGGGGAAGTGTCCTTAAGCTGAACCTAAGGGAAGGCTCAGGTTGTTCATCATGAAGCTTTTCTTCATGGAAAGGTTTTTTAAGCTTTGCCCAGGGAAGTGATGGAGGCACTATCCCTGGAGGTGATCAAGAAATGGTTGGATTTACTGCTAAGGTTTAGTTGACATGTCAGTGTTTGGTCAAACATTGGACTTGATGAATTTGGAGGTGTTTTGCAACCTAAATGATTCTGTGTGATCTCTGAAGTATGATGGAAAATTTAATCAGATTTTTTGTGGTACCACAAGGTACTGTACGACCAGTGAAAGGCTGGGAATCAAGCAACAGCTACTGGACTGGAAATATGAAGGGAACACGGGATTAAAGGTTTTGAATGAGACTATATTTGCTTCCAATCATTTTGTTTAGTCCCTTACCACAAGATGATAACATTACAATTCTGCATTGTGACTGATGTAAAACCAGCAGGAGTAACTACCCTATCAGGTACTACTGTTCCCAAGAAGATTCTAAAGATGACAAGCAGTAACCAAGTATGTGTCCCTCAGCACAGTTTTCCTTATTCTTTGTGCAGTACTTCTGGATTTGATAGTACAAGTCACAGTCATATGGTGTCACTAGAATATTCTGCAACACAACAAAAGTTGAAAACTTGATCATACTGATAAGTGAAATACATATTAGTTGAGATTTGTATTGAACTCCATATAAAATAAATAAGACAAGGAGTTCTGTACTGATTGCATTATTCCTTTTCATATTTAATTCAACAAAACCCCTCTGTTTTAGAATCCACTTCTTACAGATATGTCAATGTCTTCAGAATTCAGAACTACTTTGTAACATAAACCAGAGGGTTGCTATAGAATTGAAGTAGTGTGCTGCCAAGTAGCAATGCCTTTGTGGATAAAATCGTTTTATTTTATTCTTTTGTGCCAACAAAAAAGACATCAAAATTATAAAAGTAATTTACTATAATATTAATGAATTCTATTGAATTCTACATTTTCATTACAATTTTTCTGAGGATGAAATCTACTTTTTAGTTTTGCAAATAATTTTCATGTTTGGTGTGTTTCATGTATGGTTGTTTGTCACAGTCATATCATCTCCAAGACTTGAATAAGAGCTTGCATTTCATAGTGTAAGATTTTGCTTTTTATTCTTCTGTCAATACCAGTTGCACGCTTTCCCTGATGTTCTTTTTCTTGATTTCCTGAATCTTAGTTTCATTTTATTATTTTCTTTTTCTCTCCCTTATTCCTTTTTTTTTTCTACAATCCTTTTTTAACTTTTCCCCCCTTTCTTCTACTAATTCCTGTATTTCCTAATTGTGTCCCACTTTCTCACCCTTTTGAATTGGGGAAAGAGACTTGGTAACCAGAGAAATTCTCTGTGGAAACAACAGATAAGAGAAAGAACAAAGGATATTTATGCAAAGGACTTTTTTTTTTTTTTTTCATGATGTTTAGCCCTTCAAAGGTCAGTGGGGCTGATGTCCATGCAGTTAAGATGAAAAGCCTTTCATAGTCCAGAAATTTGGCAAGCTGCTAAGATGCAACTCTCAACCTTGTTTCAAAGAAAGAGATGGAAAAAAAAATCAGGATAATTGAGAAGCATAACTGTAAACATTAAAAAAAAATATTTTTACATAGAGACCCTGACACTGTATAAAATATTTCTACTTTGAGAAAAATGCTGTCTACACTTGCTCCTACTGGCACTGCATATTTAGGTAGTGACTATTTCCTGAATTGTGAAGAAAATATTCAGAGGCTCAATGAGTTAAATTATCATTGAGAGGGAGAAAAATTATAAAGGAACAAAAAAGTTACCATCTAAACTCTTTGTGGGTTAACCAGACTCGGTATTGCTAAAGTTTGCTACTTTTGTTACATATAAAACTGTCATATTTATTAACATTATGTGTAATGCTTTGCAATGTCATTCTGCCTAGAGACAAATATATATGAGTTTATAAACAGGTAATTCTGTTTTGTTATGATTTAGTTTTTGTTTGTAAGTAACTCACCTTCTTGCAACACTGATGACATCAAGAGGAATTACTGCAGAATTCAAAGGAACTGTACCTGTGTTGACAGTTTCAGCAGTGTATAATGTTTAATTTTTAATCTGATGAGCTATATGTGCAGCTAATGTAGTTTGCATTTAAAGTCCTTGGTACTCATTTATCATATTGAAAATTTGAAATAAATTTTAATTTTCAAAACAGCAAAATAAACTCAAGTTTGAAATTATAATGAGAGAATTTATAGTTAATCTAATGCAAGTTAGAAATACTATTGAATAGTTGCTGTTGTTTTTTAATCTTTCACTGCAATAAACATGGCTTAGTTGACACCAAAACAATGATCAGAATGATACACACTTTTAAAAATGGAATTTGAATTCTAATGGTAATAATTTTACATCAGTATAAAAATGTATTTTCAGGTTGAGTATAGAAAATAAGAAGTATTATCAGGCCTCAAAAGATAAATTTTATGAATGATTTTTAAACATTTATATGAACACAAACTTCAACCTATGCTCACAAATACTCCTTTCTTTTTTTTTTTTTTTTTTTTTTTTAATTTCACATTACTCGTGGAAAAGGAGATCAACCCAACTGATTAAATGTAGACTTATGTTTAGTATAAAACTGATGATTGGTCATGTGAAAAATATGGTAAGATTTGTTCAAAAGTGGAAGGAATGGCATTCCTTAACCGAAGCAAGTATAAAACAAGAGTAGGACAATATCCTTCTGTTGCTGAGACTCAAGATCTCTTGAAGGCAACAAGTGTGATAAGAATGGCCATTTTTCCCCTTCACTTGTGTTCTGGCCATTCAGTTTTGCTGCATGTCTCAAGTAGGTTTTTCACAGCATTATGCAAGAGATGGCTGCTCCAAAAACTCATGTAAACCTGGAGCAAGTTACTTTTTCACAACAACAATCTTTATGATTTTTTTGATGAAACAGCTGAGCCTAATACTGTGCTTTGCTAGTTCTGGAAAGCTGTTGCTGTCAGTATTTTGAGGCAAGTAGACAAAAAAAATCTTTTGAAGTACATGAACAGCTTAAGCTTTTTGACAATAACATGCTCTTATAAAGTGATAGTTTTTTACCTTGCAGGGACTAGAGAAAGTATTGTTGAAAAAATTTATCCGATCTCACACCACTAATTAGGTGTTGAGAACTGACAGCTATATTATTAGTGGGGAGTATACACTTGAATTCTCTTGGTTTGGTTTTCTCCTTGTGCTACTACTAATTCTGACCTAAGAGACTTTCATGCTCAAAAGCACTTACATGTTTGTCATAGTTTGTCTCATTTTTATTTGCTAGTCAAAAAGTAGCAGGTTTGAATCAAATGTATGACACAGGATGTATCATTCATCCAACCAAGCCCAGACACATCTAAGCAAACCAATATGTGTCTACTTTCAGTGAAGTGTGTTTTATGATTTTTAGAGCCCAATTTAACTAGACAAAGAGTCTGAAGGCAGAGATGCAATTTGAAACATAATTCTTATTTAAAGTAATATCTTGAAATAAAACTTTCTGAAATTTATATCTAGGGAGATAAGTGCAGTCTTCGCTCTGAAGTAAGCTGTCCAGTGGGAAAATACTGACAGGTGAGCTATAAACAGAAAATGCATGCCAAGAGAAAAATAAAATATAAAAGAGAAAGAATATCACAATTTTTAAACTTAACTTATCTTTTTTCTTCTATTTTTGTTAATTTTGTATCAGAGGTCAGTTCATCTAATTTTCTTTTAAAACCCTCACTTTTAAATTACTTATATCTCTCTATTACCTATGAAAAGAGGCTCAACAACTAATTCAGACAGGCAACTAATTTTTAGTTGTCAAAGTAAGGGCAGGTGGATTTCATCCGTATTCTCTTAAAAAGAGAAAATGCCCTTATTTTTTTAACAATATACAGAATTGGACCAAGTAACAAAACATATAGAAGTGAATGTCTACATTTTTCTATTGAGCTAAAGAACAATTTTGCTCAGGTTTTAAATTATTTTAAGTCATATTCTGCAGTATGAAACTTTTTGATCTCCAAATGAAACTAAAGCTTAATTGGCCTCTTTACAAGTGTGGGGGATTGGAGTGGTGTTCTATGTGATTTAAAATAATATTTTTGTTTTAGACTTAAAGAATAAAAATGGATGTTTTCTGGAGGATCTAATGGTGCAGAGGAAAAAATAATGAATATATATAGTCATTATGTCTATTTAAATTCCTCATCTCATCTAAATAGCACGGGAAAACAAGATACTGAAGAAAAATAGTTTAACAGTTCTACTCAGAGTTTTTACAAATTAGGCAAATATTTGAGAAAACTTATTTTGTTCACCCACCTACCGACATTCAGAGACCCAGAGAGTTGAAAATTCACCAGAGAAAGGAAAACATCATGTAATTTAGTTAAACTCTGAGAAATAGGAATCTGATTTCACCCATTGTGAATTGCAATGTACAAGTTTTATCTCAGGTAAGAATCTTTTTTTGAGGCAACTGTTTTCCAAACTAAGGTTCATGGATAATTTAGAGTAAAGAATAAGAGAATTAAGTATCAGAATAGTCCTAAAATGTTAGGGGGTCATGGAAACCTCATGCTGTTCAACCAGACTAAGTCCAAGATCTACACCTGGATTGGGTTAACACCCAGTAGCATTAAAGATCAAGAGCAGCCATGCCAAGAAGGACTTGAGGGTGCTGGTGGGTTAGAGGCTGCACTGGAGCTGGCAGCTGGCACTCTCAGCCCAGAGAAACAACTGCATCCTGGGCTTCACCAAAAGAACTGTGGCCAGCATGTGAAGAGAGGTGATCCACTCCTTGTACTCCACCCTCCTGAGATCCCACCTGGAGTACTCCATCCTGCTCTGGGGATACCAGCATAAGGAGGACTTGGACCTGTTGGAGCAGCTCCAGAGGAGCGTCACAAAGAAGATCAGAGGACTGAAACAACTCCCTTATGAACACAGGCTGAGAAAATTGGGGTTGCTCAGCCTGGGGAAAAGAAGGTTCTGGAGAGATCAGATTGCACATTTGAATATTTAAAGAGGGCTTGTAAGAAAAATGAGGACAAACTTTTTAGCCAGGCCTTTTGCTGTACGAAAAGGGATGATTTTTTAAACTAAAAGAGTGTATAATTAGACTAGATTTAAGGAAGAAACTTTTTAACATCGAAGTAGGGAAACACTGGAACAGTTTGCCCAAAATGGTGGTAGATATTCCATCCTTGGAAACATTCAAGGTCAAACTGGACAGGGCTCTGACCAGTATGATCTCATGGAAGACGTCCCTTCTCACTACAAGGAGGTTGGACTAGATGACCTTTAGAGCTCCCTTCCACCCCAAACCATTCTATCATTCTATGAGCCTGGATCAATAGGATTTACTAGTATAAGAGATCATATCTGAGAAGGGTGAATATAATTTAAAGTATTTCTTCTCTGCCTCACAGGATTCATGGTAGTTAATTGTGCCACTGGAGAAGAAAAATATATCATGGCTTTTTCTTGGGAAATTATAGTCCTTCAGGTAGAAAATACCCTCCACAATACTGTGTCTTTTTTATTGTTTAGTCAATTAAATGATGTAATGTTTTAATAAAACTCCTGTGAATTTTCAAATTTCACCAGTGACATTCCTGTTATCCCATGAGTCCTCAAAGGTAACCAGAGGGAAACTATTCTTGATTGGGGAACAGAAATTAAAAAAAAGAGTTGTTCAATGAAGTTTTCAAACTTCACATTTCATTCATATTTACTTCATACCTACAAATCATTTTGATTCAGAATATATTGAAATACTTCATTAAATAATTCCTTGATTTTAGATGGATTTCATAATAGATAATCTCATTTTTACACTGAATTCTTAAATCATCAAAGCCAATACAAAATGCAGTACAGTTAATAACAACAATCAAAGCAAAATAATAAAAAAAAAAAACTTTACTGCATTCTGTGATTGATACTGTAATTTTTTCAACTGAGGCCTCAGGCACTTTCAATTATACCCCACTCCCCCAGCTTTTCAGCTCCCATATTTCAAGAATACAAACGGGTGAGCAGCAAAATTTCCCACCTCAGGTAGGAAAGCTTAGTGAATTATTTCATATATTCTGTATTCTCAGAAAATCTCTGAACCATTGGCAAAGTTCCACAGCCACAAAGTGGTGGCACCATCTCCTCAAACTTGTGTGTGAAGGGCAAGAGAACCAGAAGAGAGTGAATTTGAACTCACAACTCTATCCTGCATTTCAGGCTGTACATTTCCTCTACAGCCCCTACCAACTTGTGTGAGAAAGGTCATGGTTTGCCTACAGGAAGGAAGTTTTTTAATTGTTTGCCAACGCCTACAAGAGCCAGACCTTCCAAGAACAGGGTGTGCTGTGTAAAGCAGTGGAGAAACACCTGATGATATCCACAGAAAAATCCACCCAGCCCTGGCTCAGAGAATGGGCAGCACTCTGTAGCATATGGTTCCATAAGAAAAGCCCACTGAAGACATCTTACATCAAATTGAATTCTCACCAAGGACAGAGAACCGGGGGAAGAAAAAGATCATTCCCGACATCTTTTTGGAATGGTCTCTCATGCTAAATAAAATAGTTACCCCTCTTTATTCTTGGTCCTCCACCACTAGAATGCAATGTTCTATTAAATTAAAAAAATGAATGAAAGAACAAAATAAGACAAAGCAATTTATTCTCTATGACACTATGACAAAAAATTTGTAAACTATATTTGAAGTCCCAACAACAATTTCATATTCCAAATGCTACAGCTGTCCTACCAGCAGCAGTTAACTTCCTATTATTAACATAGATTGAGAAAAAAAAGCTCAAACCCTTAGGTTTTCAGAAGTCAAAAGTACAAGCAATCAAAGATGCCAAAATCTTTTGCATTTTTATGATGGAGTCATCAACAAAATGAAATATTCTTAATTGGCAAAATATTTCTGATCCTTAATAATTACAGTCATTAACTCTGTGTACAACTGGACCATTAACAGGGATTTTTGCCTGCCTTCTATTTTGATGAGCCAACAAACATGGCCATTTAATTTCATTTCACTTCCATGACTTCGAAATAATCTGCATTCCCCACCAGCGTATTTTTTACTTCCCTCAACTTCATTACATTGTAGAAGCAGTAGAAGTAAAGTCTGTCATTTCACTGGTGCATCTGAAGTTGTTTCAGAGGTGTCAAACAATACCAGGGTCAGGCATTTCTGTCCTTCCAAATAATTCCCTCCCTTTTCCCTGAACAATTGTCTATATGCTGAATCCTTGTCTCATCCTCTGGCTAAGAGAAAACCCATTGCTGCAGCGTGTTGCTGCTCACACTCTTCTCTTTGGCTGCTGACAGAAACTTGTGAAGAGTCCAATGAGATGGGTTAGAGTTCCTACATCTGGAAATCGAGAGCTGGTCACATCAGATGGTGTCAAAATTGAGAAGCTGAACATGGGATCAATGTAGGATTGCTCTGTCCTCCTTTTATCAGTGATGTTACACATGGTTACGATTAGGTTGTACGCGCCTTTCTTCTCTCTGAATCCGCCCTTTAACTTCATGTGATCCTTCATCATCTGGGCAAGGACTTTGTTCTTAGTCAGAATCTGGAAGATGTTATGACTGTAATAACACTTTGTTATGCTGTCTTTTCTTTGTTGAGGGCAAAAGGATTACCTTTGTCCCCTTATTTCTCTGACTATCCTGACATCAGTGCAAATTTCACACATGAGATCAGCTCTGATCACCAATTGCTTTTATCGGTTCTCATAACACATTTGCTACTGCTATTCCTCTTTTTAAGGATAAGCACATACTTGGTTCCTCTTACTGAGCTAATAGCTTTCACTCTGTTGTCTTTTTGTCATCATCCTATGTGGTGAATAGCTCTGATGAAGAATGTGGACTGATGCATTCAGCAAGATGTTTAATATTAGTAACTTTAAACACTGAGAAAATCTTAAGGCCTAAAACCTGCCACAGATTTGTGAATTACTTGGTTCACCGTATTCACACAATGAGAAATGACTACATAAAATTGTCTTACACATTATTTTAGATAGCAAAAAGGAAAAAAAAGTTGTATAAATATTGATTTGTAAATGTAATTATCAGAACAGTGCATTATTTCCATTATTAAATTATGGACTGGATTCTGAACCAGTCGTATTTATTGGTTGGTTGTGACCTTGTCACTCCGGTAAGCAGGCAAAACAATCCTTCAAAGTGGTGAGATGAGACAAAGCTGCATGTAGGTGTTGTTTTTCCAAGGAGCTGAGATGTCATTATGGCCTTCTTGGTGTGGTTATGTTATCTTGTGTTGTTCTAAACTTGATGTGGAGGCTAGGAGTAAAATTAGAGGAAACTGAGGTGTCGTATTCATATCCCAGTAGAAGTGACAGTGGTACAGGAATTACAGGGTAAAATGCAGGTACTACTCCCTGGATGGAATTACAAACTTTATTGTAATGTTAACACATTTCCATCCCAAGGTTACCCACCTCCATGGTACAATCACCCTTCACCGAGCATGTGCTCTATATTCTATCGACTGTGTCTCTAAGAGTGGAGTGTGAGGATTTTACACCAATCAGTATCAAAGGTAGGTATGACTAGAATGTGTCAAGCTCCACCTAAACATGAAGAAATGGTATAAAAGGAAGTTGATAATGGGGAAAAGTTAGGCAAGACTCCATTGTAACTACTAGGATCAGTCAATAGGCTGAACTTCTTTTTTCCTCCATAGAAAATAATAGTTTTTCTATTATTGGAAAAATAATAGAACCTATTAGAAAAATAGGTTCTTGCCTATTCATTAAGAGCCACTCTATGCACACTGAATACTTTTTTTAGGTATTGGGGCTTGTCTGTGCATGGCTTTGAGTACGTTTTTGCAGTCAGATACTATCATCGGCAATCCTTAAACCTTAACCTGTCACATTTTTATATTAACAAAGAGTATTATTCCATAAACTGCTAGTGTGAGTCCTTCACAGGCATTATCAGTTGCCAGCAGTGGTCAACATATCCAAATAAAGTGGGAAGACCCACTGAGAGATCTCCTTTATGCTGTTGGTGCATGTTCCCAAACAAGTCAGTTGAACCACGCTTGGGTCCAGGGGACTGCTCAGTGAAGGATCCCCATAACGGGACACTGACAGATGATCAGTGAAAAGGGTCTCAGCTTTCCTGGAGCATTGATGGACAAATCAAATACCAAGGGTCAAGGAAATCTCCCCTTTGTGTGTGACACTTGGATAGCAGAATACTTCTGACTATTGATTCAAGTAATTCATCTGTGCTTTTAGATGACTTCTTTGCAGGACTACACCAAATTTGTGCCTGGATGCCATAACTGAGTAATTATGGTACAAGAACTACACTGGTCCTAGAAGAGCCCTAGTTTGTGAATTGGCAACATCTCCTTGAAGTGGAGTCAGTAATGAAGCGGAAAACAAACAGATAAATGTTCAACAAATATTATTTTATTCTGTATTTCCTAATCCATAAGCAAATTAAGAAATATGTCTAGCAGGGATGAACATTTTAAATAATCCAACCTAAATACATGAGCACAGAGGTGTATCTTTGGGTATTTTTTTAAAGCTACCCTATTGCACTCATAGTCCAATTATAGTAATTTGTAATTAATCTTGGAATACCAGGAAAACTTCACAGGTCTGGAAGACCCTTACACTGAAAAGAAAAGAAAAAAGAAAAACGAAAAAGACTGGATGTGAGTTGAATTCAGAAATCATTTAAATGAGAATTTTGGCAGAAAGGTTTAACATTGAGGTTAGCTAACTGTAAAGTTATATAGTAGAACTGGAATGGCTTTGGTGAGAGCAATAAAACAAAATCTCAATCCGAGGCAGCCATTGGTGGTGTTCCTGGTTTTCCTCTCCCTCACAGCTGGCTGCCTGCACTTCAAAGTCCAGCTGTCCTCCTGGCTTGCACTGACACAAGTAGGGACTGATCAACTCAACATATATCTTCAGGTCTTTCTTGTAGGTATGTTTTTGTTAAGCATGATTGTTTAAATTCATTATAGGTGTAACTAAAAAAAGTTTAAAGGGTTGTGATATATGAGAAGTCGTATTAGACAATTTAATAGTCTCTATTGGGCTTTAAGCTTGATGTTATGAGAATGTGATTGTTTTCTTATGACCCATGTGGAAGGAATTTAGCCCGTTTCTACAAACTGCAAGTATCTCCTGTGGATCCTCCTGGTCATATTCACCACTTTCTACTGGAATATGCAAGGCCATTAAAGTCTTGTGTTTTCTTGCTAGAAGGTATTTATAGACTAACAAATGCACTTGCAGTAATAAGAACTTGATAAAAACAAATTAAGCATAACAGTTTTTAATATGTCTGTGTGAAACTTGAGCAAAGTCCCTTTAGAATAATAGTATCCATATGCCAGTGTAAATACACTAGTTTCAGATTTTTGAATTTTTATTTACAGCTGTATTCATCTAACAGGAAATAAGAGGGTGAACAAAGAGGTCTTCCTCACAGACAAGAGTTAGAGGAATCAGTTCTTACCAGGGCTTCAACATGGAGAACATCAAATGTTCTTCAGCCAAATATAGCTTTCTTCCTGATGTAGGACTCAGACTACATCATGCTCTGAGAAAAGCTCCCTCAGCAATGTGGAAATGCTTTCCATGGAAGAAACAAGGGGAAGGCGAAAATGACTGGCTGACTGGGAGCTACATGTGTGAATCTGAGAGGAGGCAGAATTTCCTGAATCTCTCAACTGTCCCTTTAGTTGTTACTTTATTGAAAAATAGAGTAAGTGAAGAGGATAATCTATGGAAAATTTTGCAGACCACTACAAGGGTTACTCACACCTCCTCCATGACTGTTCCTGTGAATTTTTGAATAGTGAATTGTGACAGCAAAAACTGGGAAGAAGTCTCTACAGAAATCTACTCCAGTTAGCCATTAATATTTCCACAAATTGCCTAGACTGGGATAGACTGGAGGGAAAGGCTTGGGGATGAACCTGGAGTACTTCAAGATCTAGCTTATTCTAAGAGAAAGTAAAGCAATTTAAAAACAAACAAACAAGCAAACAAACAAACCCCCCAAACAACTGCATATTAATGAATGTCCAAGACGAAATTTGCTGTAAGTGGTGTATGAACACCTTGTTAGACTAAGACCCCCAGAAGAGCAAAGTAAAAGAGTGCAAACTACATACTAATTGTAGTTTAACTAATTGTATGTAACTCTTTTGAGAGGTTTGAAAATTTTTTTCTGGGTACTCCTAGTATTAAACAATACATTAGACTAATTCATGCAATGCAAATAACCTGAGAAGCATGGAAATATTACACTTCTATCTAAAAGTAAAAAAAAAAAAAATATTAACTGGGAGAGTATCTTTCTTATCTACGTGAAAACACAGCTTAACATTGTTACCAATCAGGAGAGGACTAACAAATTTTATTTACTTTATCATTCGTGGCAGTTTTTGAAAAATGTATTTACAATGTCTTGTCCATAATTCCTCATCAAACTAAGTATCAGGCCACAGCAATTTGTTATTATAGTGTACCCTCTATATGATAACTTCTTGCAAAGTTTGTTTCTGGTCATTTAGAGCATAATGTATTACATGTGACAAAAATAATTAATGGCATAGTTTTCAATGCTTCTCCCAAAGTTTCTGAAAATGTAATGCTCTGGATTCACTTCTGCAGCTGCCCAGAAGACAACCCAGGCAAAGCTATTAAGTCAGGTCTCATGATCTAAAGTGAATAATGACTCTTTCATCAACATAAATACCTCCATAAGTTAGAAGAAATGAGAAAGCATAAACTAATTTGTACAATTCCCACAAAATATTTTTCTAATTTTCTGGTAGTATAATTGATTAGAACCAATTTTAAAAACCTTTCTATGTATTCTGAGTTTATCAAACGTGATTTACAGTTACTCCTGTCTGTAGAGCCTTACTTATATGGAGCTGAAATACTTAAACTAACTTTAAAAAAAAAACTATTGCTCATGTCAAGCAAAAAAGACCCTAAAGATATTTAAAGGTTTTAATGGATTTTCTCAATGTAGTAATAAATCAAACACTAAAAATTATAAATATGCTTGCAAACAGATAGCAAAGATATTTGAAAGACGCAAAACATATTTCTCCTTAGAACAAATACAAATGTTACAAACCGTTCATCTTTTACTGTGTCTATAATTATTTCCTGAACTCATCAGGTTTGTACATTTTAAACTTTTATGAAATACAACTAGTTTTCCATGTTAAGAAACCATATTCATATGTTTTGTTCAAGTAATTATTTTTTATGTGTTGAAGTAGAATAACACTGTTTTTATTAAAACATTGTTTTCATGTTTCAGCAAGATTCTTGAACTTTCATTACTATTACGGAAGTGATGCTTAATTTTTGTCACAATATTTCTCAGTCATATTTATGAAAAATGGTTGACATATATTATGGCTGACTGCTATATTATTTGGCATAGCATACAAATCCAGGAACTCCATGACCATGTAATTTTCTTAAATATTACTTACTTGTATTTGAACAACTCTTGGCAATCATTCCCTAAATTGCTTCCTCGTATTGTCTGGAATATTTCTGGGGACTGTGTACATGTTGAGTTTTTTTAATATATTTTGGGTAAAATTTAAGCTTATTTGTTCATTGATTAAACGGCTTTCTACTTCCAACATTCTCTTTTCAAAAAAAAAAAAAAATCCACCATGCAATGGATTTTATTCTTTTTGTTACCCTATTTCTACTTCAACTAAATTATTTGAAGCTGATATTCACAAATAGATAAAATATGATGATTTGTGATATTAAGTTCTTATGAATTAGAGATAACTATGCTGTTAATGAATAGGAGAGCCAAGAGTCATGAATTAATTATATAAGAAAACTAAACTGAATGAAAGAAATATTCTTAAGCTAGTGCTTTTTTCAGGAGTTGAGGATTGTTGGTTGGTGTGCAAAGAAAACATATGAGAAAATATCTAATCTAAGTGATCAGGAGGAATTGCATGGCTACTTATTTTAGGTAACTTGAATTCCCCAAAATGAGCAGAGGCTTTTGACATTTCTCTACTTTGTTCCACCAGGATTCTCAAACCAAAACCCAAAGCACTCTTTTGCTCAGGGAGAGATTTTTTAAAAATTTTCTTCCTACTTCTTCCATATTGCTTCCCCATTTTGAAGGGAGGACTATGAAATTTAAGCAAGGTGTAACCTTTTTTTAATCAGTCTATGTTATTAACTGCCCTGCTGCATGCCACACAGAATCCAGAGATTATGTACAAACATTACATTACATAGGCATGTTATTTGCTGGAATGTTCATGTTTCATTAGTTCAGACACAGATTTTAATTTTAATCTTCATGTTTTAGGAGCAATTAAGAGTCACTGAGATCAGAGATATCTTTTTTTGGGAGTTGGAAGGGACCCATCAGGATCATCAAGTCCGACTCCTGGGCTTGCACAGGACACCTAAGAGACGCACCATGTGCCAGAGAATATTCTCAAACACTTCTTGAACTCTGTCATGCTGCTGCTGTGATCACTTCTCTGGAGAGCCTGTTCCAGTGCCCAACCACCCTCTGGGTGAAGAACCTTTTACTAGTATCCAATCTAAACCTCCCCTGACACGACTTCAGGCCATTCCCTTGGGTCCTGTCAACAGTCATAAGAGCAAAGATTGGTACCTGCCTATCCACTTCTCCTCATGAGGATGTTGAAGACCACAATGAGGTCACCCCTCAATTCTCTCTTCTGCAGGCTGAACAGACTGAGTGATCTCAGGCCTTTATTCAGCTTCCCCTCAAGGCCCTTCACTATCTTTTTTGCTCTCCTTTGAATGCTCTCCAACAGCTTTATGTCTTTATATTGTGGCATCCAAAGCTGCACACAGCGTTCAAGGTGAGGCGACCCCAGTGCAGAGCAGAGCAGGACAATCCCTTCCCTTGCCTGGCTGGTGATGCTGTGCCTGATGCTTCTTAGGACAAGCTTGGCACTCCTGGCTGCCATGGCACTGCTGGCTCATGGTCAGCTTTCCCCCAACCAGGGCCTTCTGGTGCATATTTACATGACATCTTAACTCAGAAAGTGGACAGTCATCTTGTGCACCTCATCATATTGTGTTAGAGAAGCTGAAGCTTACATCAAGCGTTATGAACTTCTCCAGACTTTTTGTAAGGGAATAAATGCCTAAGTTGTGTGACATAGAAAGTTGTTGTTGTTTTGCACATTTATTTAATATCTGCTTAAAATAGAAGGCTTGATTGCCTCTATATTTACTTTTTTTTTTTTTTTTTTCAAATCAGAAAGCAGCCTAAATCCAGGGTACAGCACTGGGCAATGGCCTTTCTAATCCAGTCCTGCTTGGTTAATGCATCCTACTGTTTGTGTCCCTGGAGATGGGAGTTACTGGTGCATGATATACAGTGAATAAACATCATTATTATGCTTCAGATTTTATTCTCAGTTTAATTGCTTGTGTTTCTGTACCTGTCACTTGCCACTGCACAGAGGTACTTCTGGTTTTTGGACCTGGAAGTGAAATTTGTCATTTAGTGAACAATAAAGACCTGCAAGCTGCACAAAATAAGTTGTATTTTGTTAAATGGTCCAGAAGGCTTTCAGACTCCATAGTGGGACACTGTTTCTTCTGGGTTTATCCTGAAAATAAAACATAATTATTAAAAAACATATTCGTATGCATTGTCAAATTTCAAAGATAGAAGACAGTCCTTTTAAATGAACAAGTTTCGAAAGGTAGAATAAGGTAGATCAAAATTCAGCCTCTGCCCAGGAAATGTTCAGAGTTCACTTTCCCTCTGTATCCTTTTCCTTGTCCTCCAGGGATATCTTAGATTCTGCATAAAGTATTGATATTTTACAAAAGAGAAGTAAAAAGTCATAATACTTAAATTTTCTATCAAAGATGTTGTGAAGAATAAGTCCCAGAATGCTTAAAAGTAAGGTCAGGATTTTTTTTTTTCCTTAAACAGAAATGGGAAAAGAAAAATCATCAGGCTTGCAAAAATGAAAAAAAGGGAAAAGACATTTCTGTCACTCAAAAAAAAAAAAAAAAAAAAAAAAAAAAAAAAAAAAAATCAGTAATATTGTGCTGAGGTATTCTTTAAATGGACCACTTAACTTTTCTTAATTTAGTCAAGGTACTGTTAAAATTATCTCTTCAGACTTCCTGTAAAAGCAAGGATTGGTTTCAGTTATTTAAGTTGAAATACCTATACCACTTGCTTGGAATAGTAATGGAGGATGTCAAAGGGCATTCCTAAAGCTCAAACAAGCGTTAATAACACCTTCAATATTCTTGCACACAGATTTAAACTCTTCGTTTGAAATCTTTATGGAAGCCAGGAAACTTGGTCTTGGAACCATTCTTACTCAGACCCTGGAGGGTGAAGAGAAGATCATTACACATATTCCCAGTCTGCTGACTTAAGTGGAATGAAATTATGTAGTCTTTAAAGTGATAGAAGCACCATTTGCAGTCAGGGCCCTGCAGCACTGTGACCTTCTTTCTCTAGGCTGTAGTTATTGGCAATGCCAGTATGAGACCCACAGCTTAGACTCCACCTTCTCTCCTCATTACAAATGACCTTCTTTGTAGTCCTAGGCCTTCCATGTTTTTAACAGAGGTGCCACACAGCCAGCTGCACAGTGAAAGGAAGAAAGAAGGAGAATACACCGCATTTGCAGAAGGTGTATTTAAAAGTCATCCCCACATGTCAGTCAGTATAAAGCAGACATTTCTTGTTCTATGTCCAATGCATATACAACAACCTGCACAGCTTACCACAAAAAGCTTCCAGTTTAAATTATTAGGAAAATATTTAAAAGAAAGACTTGAGACTAGCAATTTATTTTCTTTAATGTTATAAAAAATCCTTTTTTTTTTTCTGTGAAACTACTCATGTTAGCTGCTGTTCATTTATCATCATCTTTGTTGTTTAAATATGGATGAAGCTCCTTTTGCATCTTGTGAGTTAAATTTTAGATGCATAAACAGGACAGTGAAAGAATTCTGTGTTTTCCAAAGACTGGATACAAGATTGTGCTTTTAGGGGTTTTAGTCTTGCATCTTTCTCTATCTGATGAAAAAATCAGATAATTCACATACCCCTAAAAATCTCCCTGATCATAAAGACTTAGTAATTACCCTTATATAGGCAAAATTTACTCATAATAGCCTGGTGGCACCTACTAAATCAGAAGTCAGGCTTTGATTTTTTAAAATTTAAGCTGGGATTTTATAAATACTAGTGGCTTCAGGGTCTTTGGTTTGCCAACCAAAGGCATGTAAACCAAGTTTTCTACAGTGTCAAGCAGGTAGGATTTGAGTTGGCATTAATGGGAGATGTAGATCTTTCAGACTTTCAAATTCAGTTTTGTACTAATGTTTTCAAATTTTAAAAATGTGACAACACTTTTGAAAAATTTGGTTTCTATTTCCAATTATATGGTTATGAAAGTGAGCTCTGCAAAATGTAAATTGACAAGATACTGAAGATTTTACAGCAAGTTAAGTTTGCTAATTCTTTAAGAAATTACCTCTCTTAGGTTGAAATCTCTAATTATGGACTCTTACAAAAATTACTGTTAGACTAACCAGAAATCAAGCCACTAACAGGTCTTTGTAGGTCTTCAGGGGCTGTGCAGAGACCACACAACAGCAACTGAGGCAAGTACAATATTTACAATATGAATTAATAGGAGATCACATTTCTTGAGCATTTTCAAACATTCTCAACTCATATTAAGCCTGCTGAGGGTTTGAAAACTTTGGCATGAGTTTTCTATCACCTAATTTCATGCAATGCACAGTTTATAAGGTTCAATATCTAGCTACATTCAAACTAGCAATACGGTCCGTGTACCATAGCATCTTTCCCCAGTAATGCTAACTTCTCACCAGTTTACTTACACCCTAGAAAAACAATTTCTTATGCCCCAAAGAATGATGTAGAACAGTGTTTTGTTATTAGCTAAGAAAAAATGTACGAGAAAAATTTCAGTTGAGTAAATCCAGTTTCTATTTGCTGAATATCTGCTCTGAGATGCTCTTGTCTCCAATTGCATCTGCCCTTGACAGCACATCATAAACAAATGAGTGCTTGTAGCCATTTGTATATATGCATATACGAGTATATATGATACCAGAAAACAGCAACCATTTCAACACTGTTTTGTAGTTGCAGCAGGAAATTTATTGTATAAAATAAGTGTGAGAGGTATAGCTTAAACAAAACAGACCTATTTTCATAGTTGAGTGCCATTTTTAGCCACTACATATAGGATACTGTGAAATTTCCTTTGATGTTAATTTGAAACTATTGAATGTCTTGTTATATTGTTCCAGAGTTAAAAATCCAAACATTGTGCTAATAATATACCCCAAGATTCATATCTTCTGATCGAATTGAAGTTTTTGCCACCGTAATTTCCCTTAAGAAAGCCTGGAGCCTCTAATATGAGAAATGCTTTTAAAGGATTCATATAGAATGAGAGAATCTCAAATACTTAATGCCAGAAAGAGGGCCTTATTATAGCCAGAGCCTGGGTGGGCTGTCTTATATCTTAGAAAAAAAAATCTGAAATTTCCCAGGTTTTTAACAGTAGTGCTCAAACTGGCAAGACAGGGCTAAGGAATCTATACACCTTAATCATGAAATGTTATAGTTATCTGTAGAAGATGAGCTTGAAGGAATAGGAGCACTTACTGTAGAAACTGTGGTTATATTTCATTTTCTGAAATCTCCTGATGTCCAGTTGCTGGGGGTGGAGAGGAGACCTCGTACAGTAATGCTGCACAAGGAAAGAGATCTGTTTGCTAAGCTGATCAATACCATGATTAACTTGGCTGAGCGAAAGACTGATCAATCTTACTATTGATCAGCTTAGCAAATATATTAGTGTGCCTGTGTAGTATGGCTACACTGTGTCTATTAGTGTTTAATCAGGATACACATGCATCCAGGTATTCAAATAAATTTGCAACAGATGCATACTGTCTGTCCAGAAAACGAGCAGAGAGAAATTGATCACAGTCTCTTCCACAGAAGGCAGAAAACTGGCATTAGATTTATATGTTCAAAAAAGAACATTATTTAAATACAGAATGCAAAATAAATCTTCCCTTATCACATTTTACTGAGTCTCTATGACAGATCACTGTATTTCTTAAAGGAATTTGGTTCCTATTTTGACTTTTTTTGAAAAGATAATGTGTTAGTTCAACAAAGACACACAAAATAGTTCTCAGTAATGCTCCCTGAACTCTGAAACATGCCAATTTTTTTTGTCCACTGGTGATGTGGCCTTAAAAGTCATACTTTGAAAACTAATGTAACTTATGAATAATAATAAAAAAATGAGCTGGATTTGTATAAGCAAGGTGGTGTTATCCAGCTGGATTCAGATCTAATCAATCAGCTCTTGTTCAAGGTTAGATGTCTGTGACGATTCATTTTTTTACACAACTTGAGCATTTGTTTGTTTGCTGCTGTAAAAAAAAAAAAAGGTTTGTATCTCACAGCTTAAATTTTAAAGACATTGTGGAACCATTTACATATATTTCCATAACTGAAAGAATTTACAGTTTTAAACACACTATCTACTCTACTGATTATGAGCCTTTTCTTGTTATCTGTCTCTGTCTTTCAGTTTGTCTGTCACTTTCTCTGTAAATTCAGTCTGCATGGTACACGTCTGGATCTACTAAAATTAATTAAAGAGTGAATTTTTCTTTCCATATCTTATTTATAGAAAACTTAAAGTAACTCAGAAAGTTGCCATATTTTCCTAATTCTCTGTTTGTTGCTTCTTTTTAGCTGTGACCAAATATTATGTCCAGGACTAGTTTTGGGAAGATATATACAGACTTGCAGGGTAGTTGAGGCTTAGTTATGGTATTTCAAGTCACACTCCTCCAAACATCTCAGGGCAGGCAGGGTAGGATCCTTGGTTCTGTAACACGTCAATTAATACAATTAGTAGCAACATTTACATACTCACACAGCACCTGAAAATCTGAAGTAATTTCACTGATACTAATCCAGAACAAATATTGATTTCAATTTGCAAGTCCCAGAGTGAAGGCTTCTGGCAACAGGGCAACCATGGAATAGGAGTGCAGTACCTATAACACCACAAGAACTCATGACTAAAGTGCAGCCAAAAATGAAAGATGATGATTACAAGATGTGTTCAGGCTAGGCAGCAGACACAGCAGTCCAGCATATCACCTGCTAGTCCATCTTTCTGGGAAAATGTTTACTAACACTTGGCTAAAATCTAGCTCATTTTTTTCCTGTTGGACTGTATGAAGTATCATAATCACTTTTATAGAGGACAGAAAAGGGGAAGGGCACAAGTGTCTCCTGAGGTTTGCATTTTCTTGCTCTTAGCAGATTGTGTCATTGTGTATAAAACCAAAAATTGCTGTCTTCAAAGGAGTCACTTCACATTTTTGCCATGTGACCCTTTAAATATCTGTATCAGAGAGCATATACATTATACCTATTATTGTTTCTGCTATGGATATATACTAATTCTCTTTACATATTAGAAATACTTTTTTTCTTATAATGATATTTATTGGTCTATAACCTGGAATTTCAAGACCTTATTTGGAAGATGTGGAAACATATCTTAAAGCCTTTCTCTTCAGTTCCACTGTTCCTCATATGTGTTATTTACATTTTCATGTGTACTGAACAACCCATCCACATTTCCATTATTTCTTTCCAGCTGGTACTTTATTTCAACTTCTTTAAAGTCAGAGTGTGGCAGACTTGCCATCCATCATTGTCTAAGAGCTCTTAATTTAGCTACGGAGTGTGTGAAAGCAGGTTAGAATGCTGTACTAAGTCACAGATATAGGATCAGACAAGCCTTTGCTAAGTCTCTCAGTAATTATTAGAGCTCTTTGAAACCTGCTGGCTTCAGTTTGAATGAGTTCAGGTGAAAATTACTGGTGCTCTGGTTTGTACTTTTCAAGACCTCTAGCTTTCACATTGCATTCTGAATAAATGGGAACCAAAAAATTCAGTCAAGGTTCTTTGAATGTCTAAAATGGTTTCATATTGTTGCACAATATTCCCACGTCTCTCTCAGCCTCAGAATAGATAAAAGTCATTGAGAGAAGCAGCAGCAAATTTAGGACATTACTGTGATTCTCAAAACCTTAAATGGCAGGAACAGGAAAAGAAGCCACCTGGTCATGAAGAGCTATCTTATCTAAACAAGATCACCCTTGAAAGACCATACCCATGCAGTACTGGAGGTTCAGCCACACAGCAGCAATGTCCTGAAGATTTTAGCAATGAATATTGTAAATGGCTCTCCACTCTTCCTGAAGAAGTCTCCTTATGCAAACTTGCAAACACCCGCTAAGAAACTTAATGGGATGCTTTTTGCCAGGAAGTGAAAGACAGTTCTTTGATCATTAAGAGCACAGGTTAAAGATATCCAGTTCAGATTTGAATGCCTGAATTCTGCTGTAATAGAAACCTGTCCTACCCCTCCTCCCAATACTGAGCCTTTGCTTATCCTACTTGCTAAAAATGCCTGCAACAATTGGAAGCCAAAGACAATTTCCCAGATGTGTGAGAGTAATGCTAACTTAGTGAACATATTGTTTTTTATGGTTCTTTGGGTTTGGTTTGCTTTTGGTTTTTTTCTGGTATAGTACCTTGCTAATTTTATTTTATTTTGAAGAAAATATGACATTTTTGTCATATTCATGGACCATTTAAATATAATGGTGCTACATCTGCCAAGTAAAAGTTGCCTTGAACTGTGACACTTTTTCTCATCATATAACAGACATTGAAATCCAGTTCTTGAAAGGTGTGAGTAGGCACGTTTGCATGGATGGATAAAAAGAGAAATAGCCAAAATTTCCCTGTTGCCTGCCTGGCCAAGCAAAAGCTCACACTGATCCAGAATAGAGGCATTAGCACAGAGCAGTCTAAGCCATAGGCCTCATCTTTCAGTAGAGCATATTAGCTCAGATCCAGTGACTCATGAAAGCATCTGTAAGTTATACTAAATTCAGTGGATAGATTCAGATGATATTCTTATGTTAAGAAATTAAAGTGTTTGGGCCTTATTTAATTGTTCTGTTATCTGCAATTTTTTATCGCTTGTCTCTTTTGTTCAAGTGTTTTTTGGGTTTGAAGTTCAACTTGCCATTGACATGATCTGGCAAGAGAACAGCATAGTAAGAATAGGTATGAAATTGCATTGCTAAGCATCTTTACAGAGTAGAAAATGGATGTCAAATGCTCACACAAACAGCTACTGAGATTTAAACTAAATTTCATAATGAGTCATATTTTTAGTTATCTACATTTTTTTCAAGCACTAAAAATGATGTTGAAAACTGATTTTATGGGAACACCATAATATGAGTCAAGCTTCAATGGAAGCCTTTAGCAATATTGATCTCCAGGCACTTTTCTGATCTTTTCTGAAAGTTTTTTCCAGGTGACAACAAATAGAACATACTTGAATTAAAATAAAACATTACTATGTCATCTAAAACATTACTATGATCATCTTTCTTAACTCCTTCAGTCTTTTCCAGCTTACTCTACACCTGATGTTTAGAGCCATTTAGAGGACATGATAACACACAAAAAAATTCTAACCTTATTCTGCCCAGTATAACTTAAATACAAAATGACTTTTGCTTCTACTATTTCCTGAAAATTCTTATGTAGTTTTCTTTTTGCTTTCTGTGGATGAATATTGGTACCCACAAGCTAGAACGCCTTCTTTTCAATGCTCTGTCTGATATCATATTTTGTAACACTTCTATTTCCTGATACAGAAACAGGCTTATTGTTCTTTCTCTTTCCTTAGTACCCATGGGATAACGAAACAATGCACTCATCCTCGCAATAGGGGTAAAACTTCATATAATCATAAGCAAAACCAAACAGCTATTTCCAGTTACATTAAACAGTTGTTTCTCACGGTCATTGGTCCAATCTCCTGCCAAAGAAAGCATTTCTATTTTTGTGTTCTACACATACCTTTCTCTTCCTTTGAAATAGAACACTTTTAAATGGCCAGTCATTCATCAGCCTCATAGTCACCATTACACCTCATACACTTGATTCTGACTCAAGTGACTATGACTTCACCCAATCTGAAGTGGTCCTAACACTGTAGTTCTCCTCCAGTATCATTCCTATTATGGCTTTCATAATTGCTTTGGTTCAAGTAGAGATATGACATACCAGCATAAGGAATTCTCATCAGGTATAGAGAAATTGTGACATATTCTGAACCATATTCTGAACCAGTCAGATACAATAAACCTTGGAAATCAGAACTCGATTTCCCCCTACTGTTGTGTAACCATTTGCATTTTGTCTAACTTATGTCACCATAATTCCATGTTACAAGTTAATGGATATTTAAGTATATTAGCTGGAAAAAAAAGTCTGAGGTTCATCCATGAAAGGACAAGGATTTAACTCATACACAAATGTGAATACAAATTACATTACACTGGTTAATTGTTATGTTTGCTTAAGTAATTCCAGCATATAGAGGATCAAAAAGGCTGGCACAATGATATTTACAAGAATTTACAATAAACTTGCACTTCATACAGTTTAACTCACTATGCACAAGGCCAAAGCAAATTCTTCATATGTAATACTATCAAAGAATTCGATATTCTCAATATGACAATTTTGTACTCTTGCTATCTGCATTCCAGTCAAAATTAGCATGTAGAGAGTGTACAATCTCATTTCTTGTCTCTAAAGATTACTTTCTTGCCTTTTTGATCACTCATTAATTAAAAAAAAATGTTTTTCTGATACTGTAATTTATTCTGATCCAAGTGCATCATCCTCACTATGCAGTGAAGAATATGACTTCTGAGTACATGGCCAACCAAAACAGCCAGTTTGCCCTCAGACAATTTTTTTTTCTCCCATGTCAAGTAAAAAGACAAAATAGAAGACAAAAATAAGATTCATTGGAATTTCCACGCACTCTTCTCCCACTCTTTACTGCCCTATAATATTGCCAGATACTATGCACTCACCTAGTAAACAACAATATCCAAATAAACACAGTCTAAAAAGATGAAGAAAAAGGGAAAACATTCTTCTGTTTGCTCCTGAAAAAGGTGTAGAAGCTAAACCATGTAGTTGAGGTTCTTCAGAATTCCAATTATTGTGCCAAGTATAGAACTCAAATTTTCTAAAATACCTGTTTTGTACCTTAAACAGAAAATTTGGGGGAAGAGAGGGGGAAAGGGTCTATTTTCATCTTTTGTTATTCTAACTTCTTAACTCTGCCAGGTAAAATAACTCTTCTGGCATGCCCCAGTCTTGATGAGATTTTCCGAGTAAAACAATCTGACATACATCTATATTGATAAAACCGTGTGAGAAATCTTATTGAACTCATCTATGTGACTGTTCAAATTTTCTCCTCTAAAATTTGATATTACAAGGTCATCCCACTAAAAAAATGGTTTCTTAAAACAAATGTAAATAAAAGTCTACTTGGTGAAGTGGTGGATTTTGCACATTTTGCAAGGAAAAGTGTCTTGGCCACTGAGCACGTGAATGTGAGACAGAGAGTGGCTTGCTGTGTAGCCCATATGTTCAGCTGTACTTATACTCTGAACTGGATGCAGAAATCTTTAAAAAGGAACCTGTCAACTAATTTTATGATAGTTTGATTACCATAATCACGTGTGTATGGCCATTTCTTCCTGATGTAGTAACAGATTCTCCAGTAGGATGTTTGCTGGCAGGGAATCATGAGTAGCAAGTCAGCATGGCATTCAGGAGCTTGGCTTGACTGTTGTCTAAAAGTTTTAGATGATGCAACAGTTGATAAGAAGACAAAATTTCCATAAAGCTTAGAAATAATTTACAAGTATCCTTTCTTTATGTAACTGAATTCTGACATACTGCAGAGATTTTAACAGATGAACATCAGAATGTGTGAAAATGCCGTTCGTTATATGGTTCACAGTTCTAGTGTTCCCCATTTTACTTTCTTGTACTTTCTTAATAGAACTTTTTTGCTGCCTTAAGTAATCCAGCTGAAAACGCCATAGTTTGAATCCTGAAGACAAAACCCAAGAGTTTTTGTTTTTACAGGAAAGCTAACAATGCTACAGAAAAGCTAACAACACTGAGACCAGAACTCACAGTGAAGGACTGTTAACTCTTATTGGAATAGCCATATGGGCAGAACCAAGCCACTACATCTTTTAGCTTCACTTAGCTCTTTCATCATCACGTAAGGGGGTGAGTAATGAACTTCTCTGTGTCTATAGGCATCCATCATGGAATGATACCATCTTGCCTTAGACATGAGATCTTCCTCATGAAGAAAAATTATCCCAGCTAGCAACTTCCAGTGAACCAGTTAGAGCCCCTGTCTCCATACAGTAGTATAAGGCTCCATTTATCTGGGCATGTATGGTTATATACTTGTCAGATGGGGCTCATTTTCTTTCAACTCATTATCAGCAACTTGTAACCTGACCAAGTTTCTTTCTCACTGTTGTTTTCCTCTCTGCCCACCACTTAACATCAGCATTGCCAGCAAATTACTGACATCAACTACTAAATTATTTGAAAATGCTACCAGACACAGCCAAATTAAGACATGTAAACAGTGTTAAATTAGTGAACCCAGCATATAATTCTCTAAACTCTTATATATTGGCACATGTGTTTGTGGGTGTGTGCTTCTCTATGTATAAGCATTCACAGAAATAAGCCCATTGATACGTTTAGATGCACACACACAATCATATAAAGCCAGAAGTTAAAAGAAATTACAAGTCGGGGATATATAATTTTAACTTGAAGTTACCAATGTCTCTATTGGACAGGTAAGAAATGTTTACATTGATCATGAAGGGTCATACCTACAGTCATTGTATGGCTTTTAATAATAGACATACTGAGCTTGATCAAGCAGCTGGACAGAGCAGTGAGGATTCAAGTTCAAAGTCATGCACATGTTAACTCCATGCCCACCGGTTATCTGAGGTTTATTAATCACAATAACGAGAACTTGTGTGTGTGTGTGGAGAGGGACTGCTTGTGTCTCAGTGGGTAGAATCATGACAGAGCTGTCAGGAAATCCACGGTATGAGTGCAGAGTTGTTTCAGGCAAATAGTTCATATCGCTGCTTTAAACTGTTCATGAAAGTCACTGCACATAACAGAGAATGAAGTGCTTAAACAGTGGCACTAGAAACTTCAGGGATTTGCTTAAAATTCAGTGTGCATATTCCTAACAATCCAGTACATGTCTTTAAAATTTCAATGCACATCTGTGGGTGAATGCATTTTTTTTAAAGCTCTGCTTCCCATTGTCCTAAGGTTCTCCACAAATGGTATTAATGTTAATGAGATCTCTATAGTCCTACAAAAGAGGTCATTGAGCATTACGCTTCATGCAGCCAATATCATTGGGTTTCAGGTTGTGCAGTGGTAAACCCTAAGAGATTGCCATTGTAGAAAGAGAATTGACTGAAACACAAAGGATCTGGAATTTGGTTGAAATCAAATTTCAAACAGTTCAGATTATTATCCAACACTCTCACAGGTTAATTTTCTGGGACAATATTTTTTTTAAATTCTTCCCTTTTTGAGATGAATCCATTCTCCAGATTTCTGTGAAACTGCTGTGGTCCAGATCATTGCTCATTTCTCCATATTGTGGAGTGCATTTCACTGTGCACTGGTAATGAAAGACAGTTCAAGATAGCTTTTCTGAAACAGGAGTTTAAGAAAACTGAAGAGCCTCCCCAGATGTTTCTAAAATCAACATCTGGATGTCAGCACAGTGATGGGGGGGCACTTTCATGGTGTGGACAAAGTCATCTAGGTATAAAAGTACTGAAAATATTTGTCGATAACATTGCGTTAATATAGCTGGGAGAAAGAAAGGGAAGAAAAAAATGTTTATTTATTCTTTTTTTTAATAGCCATCCTGAAACGTATACTACCTAAGAGCAGACTAAACCATATGTCAGTAAAGATATCTACTGGGAATTATTACAGTTTCAGACAAGATGCATAATGGAGAAGGGGAAATGGAGAAATGAGTCACAGCTTCCTTTACAAGCACACAGTTAGAATGGTGAAAGTAAACTGTAAGAAGAGAATATCCTCCAAATTCAAACTCTAAACTAAAATTGGGGGTGTGGGAGGAAAATATGAATACAGTTTGCATAGTGGCAACAGTAAATAATGTCTCATGTCCTCCCTTGACTCCCAGGAACAGCTGCTGGCAGACCCTTCTGCATTTCATAAATTTCTACTGGTTGGTTTAGCAACTCTACATAAAATGTTCATGCCAGCTCCAAGTTCCTGAGTTGCCACATTTTATTTTGTTTGTATTTAAAAATGACCTTTAAGGGTCTAGGCTCACTTTTAGAGAGAAACTTTTTTTTCCTCCCTTACTTTTCTATTCTTTCATTCTGGCTCTTTCTCTTTTTTTCTCCTCTCAGGCTGTGTACCACCTTTAGCTGCTGCCATTAGCAGTGCAATACATTCATAGACTTATCATTATAATAAAAAGAGCAGTTCCGAAAAATTTTTGCTTGTGATCAAACCCAGGCCCTTTTGGTTTTCCGCCTGTTATTTTCCCAAGTCCTTCCTTCTCCCATTGCTTGCCCAGCAATCAGCACGTTTTGGCAGCACGGAAAAGAAGAAAAGCCATGATAACGCCTGAGCAGCTGAAGGCCTCACATGAATAAAGCACTTAAGAGGAAGACTGTATAATTAAGTGAAGACCTGCACTGCAGCCTCCCCTTGCAGCGAGGTGGTTATTAAGAGGAGGGAAGCCCACGATCATTACCCAGCAAAGAGGATGATGACTGGCTGCTCAGTGTCAGGCCTCCAGTGGCTGCCTTTGTCACCGGCGCGGAAAGGAGAGTTCACTTTCTGTCAAAACTGGCTTTGCCAAATGTTATCATTTTAAATGCCGTGAAAGAGAGGGAGCTGGGCCTAGGGGTATACACAGCCCCATATGCTGGTGACAGTGATACAAGTGTAATTCTAGACTATTAGAGTGACACATAAGATCATTTCTGCCCCAGAACATGAGACAGCTGAGGGGATTATTCAGGACAGGCTGTCACGCAATAAAATTTTCAGAAATCTGTTAACCCCAGCTCAGACCCAGTGAATATTTTATTGCTTAACACTGAGAAAAAGTATATTTATTAACTATAGAAAGATATAGCCGAGAGGCTGGGCAGATGAAAGGTTACAGAAAAACGAACTCACTTGATATCCTGCTGTAAAAAGTAGCAGCGTGATCATGGAGCTAAGGAGAAGAAAAAAACACCCTCACTGATCTGCATTTGCATCCAAGGTAAAAATCACAAATAAAAGATACGACAGTGAAATTAAAGACAAGGATTCTATATTCTCCCACAGTATACAATGGTAGCTATAGCACATGGAGAATATAACATGTAAACTGTAAACTGATGTTTGAAATTTTTTGAAGCCGATTAGGCTCAGGGACACCTCGGCAAGATAGCATTCCAAATGGAATGTGCATAAATTGGGGGCTTAACGTATATTGCTTTCTGTTAGCTCAACTATATTCTTTCAGAAGAAAACACTGACTTTTTTCCAGAAATCTAGTAATATTTTGTTATACTGAAATAACAGCATTTTCTGTCTTGCAAGAAGTGCATATTAGCCAAATCCTGATTAAAATTCATAGAAAGCAATACAAAGAATACACAAAAAGCCTGAATATCAGGTTATTATTCAACCACTATATAATGTTTGCATTACCCCTCTGCTAGTTATGTAGAGGTATAAACATGCATGTGCCAAATTAAATCTACTCTTTCAAGCTCTTTTTTTCATGTGCTGTATAAGTACTTTTCACTGAAATGGGAGTTGTGTTCATAGTCTGAAGTTTCTCTTTAACATTTAAATGTTCCTTGCCAGAAGGTAAGTAGAAGAAGCAATTGCTAAGGAACTTTTTTTTTTCAATTAAAATAGTAAATTATACAGTAAATAATGATCATGATGCAGATATTAGGATGTCAACTGGTCCTTTCTGAATTAAAAGCTATGACTAGGCTTTGATACAAGATTTCAGAGATCATTTAAGAAAAGCCATCACTACATATATATATTAATATTCGTATTAAAACCATTCCAAAGTTAGTCTACACAGTTTAATGTAAGTATCTATGATTACAAGAGACAGCATTTGCTCAACAATGTCACAAAGGTCAGTAGAAAAAAAACTAACATGATATGCTTTTTGAAAACTCTCAACATCTGAATAGTGTGTCCAGGGTGTAAGAGGAGCCCAGGGGGGTGCACTTGGAGAACAAAAGCAACCCTTCTGCTAATTGACTGAAAAATTAGCCAGGTCCCCCTGTGGGGAGCACACAAGACAGCAGCAGATGGAGACAGCTCGGACACCATGGCAAAAAAAGCTCCTCAAAACCTGCTGTGAATCTGCCTGCAATTATGGGTCACAACACTTTTCTTGTTTAACAGAACACAAGCAAGACAAACAGAGGATGTGAAAGCTGGGAAGGTCATAAACTGATTGTAAATCTATTATTTTAGATGAGATTCTTGAGTACTGAAGATTCTTGAAGTGTTCTAACTTATGTGTTGTTTAATAAGCTCAGTTAAATAGCTTCTTGCCAATGGTGCTACGAAAGGCTGTTGTGAGAGCAATCTGAAATAATCTGTTTATTATCTGACTCACTTTCCCCTTGGTTTTTTGGGTTTTTTTGTTTGTTTTAATAATTTCTTGCATTCCGAAAATTATGATTAATATACTGGTGATTCTGGTTTTAAGTATTTGATAGATATCTGAAAGATAGAGCGCCAATCCAACATCAAAGAGGGACTTTTGTCAGCCTGTGAGAAACAGACATATAAATGTTTACTTTTTATATCTGAGCTCTTCATCCCTGTCATTTCCATATTAGCTTTATTAGGGTTTATTTTAATTATAATATTGTCTAGTTATCATTTCCATTATTCAATTCTAGATATAAAAAATGCCACAAGTATAAAAATTAAATTAATCACTCTCACACCAAAACTGTTGAAATTATTATTTTGGTCTGAAATACCATAAATTTACTTTTGGTAGAAGTGCAAAGACCACTTTCCAAAGTAATTCAAATGAGATACATTTATGTGTATAGTTTCACTGAAAGACATTTTATTTTCTTGATGCATTCTAAAGATCAAGTCCTACACCTGTTTCTTATTTCATAACGAGTCTTATCATTATGCTCTGAAAAGAAAAAATATGGATGAGACAGGATTGTTGGGGATTAACCATTCATAAAATCTAAACAAGAATACATTCATAGTCAATCATTATGAATAATCGATGCAAAATAAATACAATAATGAATATGATAATGGATAAGCCAATGTAAATATCTGGCTTAAAGTGCATAGGCAAAATACTTCCTGTTATTTCACATAATTTTCTTTCAGTTCCCTTGCATGATGCTGTCATCCAAATTAATATGCTGTTTCATCACCAATGTCTATTTTTTTGAAACCTATCACCCTCCACAATAGACTTGCCCTATTGAAATTAGTAGTTCTAGTCAACAAAAGTGAATTCTTATAGCTTGGGAGAACTTTGTTCCACCTAATATTGCTTTTCCAACGTATACACCCCCACTACTTTACATCAATTTCCAGGATCAAATCCAGAGGACCTGATTCTGTAGTTGCACAAGGGTGGTGCCACATCACTGCTGGTTACTTGTGTGGATAAACATAGGAACATACAAAAATGCAGGGGTAGAACTTCACAGAGCTTAGAAAAGGACCCTTTATCTGAAAGTAGTTTCCCTTCCTGGTTTCACACATGGGTTAACTCTCTAGGACATTGTAACATATATTGCTTTATCTACAACGAGTACATAATAACAACTATTTTCCATTTCCCAGGCTTTTTGGATCACCTCTTCAAAAGCACAGTATGCTTATTTACACTTCTTGCTTCAGCTTTTCATTCTACACTGCTGAAATTGATGGCCTCATTCCAGGGAACCCAAGTGCGTGGCAGCGACATTGGCAAGCACAGAGCAGTGGAATTATTCTGACCAAAACAGATTCTGCTCAGAACCACACTTATTCATTTGCTTGTATTAAAATTAATTCACTTGTTTTCAGCATATCTCATGCACAAGTGGGTTTTTTTGTACTTATTAAGTAGCAAAAATTTTAACCAGTTTCCTACAGATTCTGGAAAGAGGAAAAGCATGTCTTGTGGTTTATGTTCTGTGGCTGAGCAAATGATTAATAGGGAATTTTTTTCCCCAAATTTTTGAAAATATAACTCTACCTGCTAGAATTATATGCTGATAATGCTAGAAAAGTATGTTCTTTATTAATGTGAAAAATAATAATAGCTTGCATGTTAATTAGTATGTTGTCCTTTGAGCAGTACCTCCAATCATCACTTACTGTAATATAAAGCTTTACTACTTTAAAGATAGTCTACCAAAAACTTTGAGTATTTTCTTTAACATACAGTAGAAATTGTGTTACCTACCTTGTGTCATACAGTCTGCCTCTGAGAGATGAGAGACATTGCAATTTTTCCATTTTTATTCTGTGTGGACACCAGCAAGTCCTGAAATAAAATGTTGAGTCCACAAGATCCCATTTGGGAGAAAACATTTTCATGATGAAAGTGGCTCAATGTACTTTTGTTCCTGATGTATGCCAAACCAAAGTGCCTTTTGAATGCTCAGGCCCTAATTTGGGAGTGGCTGTATCTATTTCCCAGGTCTGATTCAGACTTCCAATGGCAAGTACTATAGTTGTTCAAATTTTCCATCTGTAAAATACGGATAAGATATACTGCTGGTTAAGAGGATAACAAGAATAAAAATAAGCAGTGTATTGTCCTATGCTTAATTCCTATATGCACTATGATTAACAGAAAAAAACAAGACCGCAAGTGATACTTTGTCCTTTTACCCATGAAATACATAGCATAATGTTCAATACAAGCATTGGTATGTTTCTCTTTGGTGTTGTCACAGCACTCAAGGTGACACTAAGCCTTGCACAGGTGTGGAGGACTAAGGCGGTGTCCTGTCCATTGACTGATAGTTGTCCAAAGGCACTGGATGCAAGAGGCAAACTGCAAATGGGCAGTTTTACATCTCTGAGTCATATAGTGCTCATGGAAATCTCAGACTGCAAACCCATATCAATTAAGTTTTGTGTTTTGTTGTGGTTTTTTCTTACAGAACAGTGATTCTACACTTATTACAAGATGGTATTCACCTATGCACAGGGATTAAATAAAGATTCTACTTGAAATATTTTTAGATAGCAAGATTAATGCAGAAGTGGTTTGCTTGATTTATGATACTACTAAACTACATCATGTTTTCCTATTGTGCATCTAATCTAAACTGGTGATAATCTTGTTTATACTCAAAAAATTAAATCATTCAACTTTTCTCCTTTGCATTAAAGTGTCAGTGTGTTAGCCTAGGGATACTGAGGCTTTCAGTGAAATTTCTGATAAATACCACCAAATTACTCTTCATTAGTAGAGAGAAAGAACAAAAAAACACAGAAATCCACAAAGACAAACCAAACCAAAGAGGAGCAATTGTTGAAAACATAACAGAAGTGAACTCAAAATCTACAAGTAAAACTTCCAAATACAATGCCACAGGTCTTCAAGTAACAGCTTGGGGAAATAAAACAGAAGGCTATTTCTGCTCTTCTTTTGTGAATGGGATGTGGCAGTGCTATTTAGAGAGTAAGTGATTAGGTTGTGAAGTGAATATGGAATCATTCTTCAGTATGCTAGCTACAGGCTTCTCTTTCTAAATAAGAACATTTCCTTTTATTTTTCTATCTATAAAGAATGCATCCTGGCCAAGTGAACTCAGTGAAGCAAGTTGTAAATGAGAAAATGCATGAAAGAGAAGTAATAATCAGTTTAAAGACAGCACAGCAAACCAAAAAGAATCAGTGCACTGCAATGTCTGCACTGCCATGAAGAGCAGTCACTGCCATGTGATGCATTATGCAGTCATTGCTGCATTATGGTAAGAAAATCCCTGCATTACCAGATAGTCAAATCACCAGTACATCAAACCATACCATGTAGTTGCTGGGATTCTGTCATTTTCATGCTACTCTGCACTACTACAGCTGTCCAGACTTTACAATCCAAGCTCTATGGTAGAAGCAGTAGCTTGCCACATCCTCGAATGTAGTCCCTCTTTCCTTATGCAGTGAATACAGCTTGTGTTCTCAAGTTAGGGTGTGCTGTTCATCCAGGAATGATCTACCAGCTAAGGTACACTGTGCTGCACAACTGCTGCTGCAAACCCCACTTTGTGAAATGACTTGTCAAGCAATGCCTGCTGTACTTTGCTGTGGAAGGTATCTCTACTGAATGACATTGTGTCATTCCACCCCTATTTTGTTGTGAAGTCTGTGATCCTGGGCAGCACAGGTAATGGGACACTATGGCTATACTATACTTTGCTCTGTATTACATGCACATCCATGCAATATAAATCATTTGTAGAATAAAAAGGACATGAAATGGCATGAATGAAAGTGATCTACTCTTTTAATCCAGAAAACGTGTCTTACCCAAAACTAAGTCACAAGAAGTATTTAAAAAAAAAGTTTTGAAGGAGATATTGTTCTAGACAATATTTGAACTTTAATGTTCTCCTTTGTTCAGGCCCAAGAAAATATGTTTAAGACCAATTGCAAAGTAAGTTCTGAAAAAGGGTATTTTGAGATTGTAAAAGTTTCATTATAACTGCAAAAAATTTTACATACACTACTTCACAAGATTCTGTGTTCAAGCGCCAGTTCTTTTTAAGAACTTTTTACTACAATACTTTAATTCTTTTAAAATATAAAAAGAAGCTTTATGTCTTCTCTAAATCCCTCTGATTCATCAGATTAGTCTTACCTCTTCCGAGCCTTACCAAGAATGGAGAAAAGACAATTAGGATTTTCTATGGAAGACTAATGGTTGATCCCAATGCAGACAGTAAGAATGAAACCATGATGAGGATGTTGTTTATGATGCAGTGTTTTAGCCTTTTCTTAGGGGTTTTGTCTCCTACATGCTTACTGAGTGCTGTTAGACTTTTGGTTGAGTAAAAGTGTTTGATTTTGATGAAAATACAAGTCTACCATTAAAATAGCAAGAAGCTTATGAATTAACTTCAAGACTTTCAAGGACTGTTCTTTGAGGTGAAAGACATCATGAGTTGGAAAAGTCCTGTCCAGTTGCAAGGATCTAAAAAGTCAATGTGAATCAGAAGTGATGACACCACTATGCAGTCTTCTGGGAAGTGTCTCAGTCTTCCCTTCTCTCTTACCATTCTCCTTTAACAGCAGCCTCTCGGCTTCATGACGCTGTCACCAGGATCTGAATGTGGCATTAGAGCATTCACTATATTGGCAATCAGTTTGCTGTAAGAGCTTCACCCAGCACAGACTGACTAGAAGAGGTAGTCTCATTCAGCTGCACATCAAAACCCTAGTGTGAATTATTCACTCTCCACTAGCACAGTGGATTTCTCTCAAGGTTTGTGTGAAGTATGAATTAAATTCATAGCAACTCTTGTTTGATAATCTTTCTAAAAACATCCTCAGACTTCCTAGACTACCACCTATTAAAATTACTACCTTGGGAATAAATAAAATACAGCTATTTTTTAATGAAAGGCATGTCTCCAGACTGATTTTCTTCACTGATTCTTTTTTTTTAAAGTGAATAATCAACATGGGAAGACAGATTATTTGCAATTGGATTGATATATGATATAAAGATTTAAGTATGTCTCCAGGGTAACTGGTCTTTGCCTGGAGATTCTTTCTGTGGCTCCATAGGGGCAGCACCACAGTCTTTTTAGTAGCTTTATTTTCATCAGTATTAACAGAAGTTCATGGCTTAAATGCTCATGTAGATTTCTGATGTACTGCTTATATACAAAGAATAACAATAATAACTAAGTTATGTTCAAAACTATTACGGATTGGAATTCTGGCAGTGCCTAAAGGCCAGAGTCTACGTCAAAAACAAAGAGTTAAATCCTCTTATTTCAGATACACACACCATTCACTGCTTGTGAAGAAACACTGCCATATCACTAATCATCAGAACGGAGCTTAGTAACATATTTTGACACAGAATACTGTAGGATTCAGTCACTGGGTCCCAACAAAATTGTCAGCCTAGAGAATTTTGTTGCATTAGTGACTAGCAGATTATAGGAGACCCCATGAATTAGAGAAAAAGTTCTTTTATCCAAATTAAAATTAAAACCAAGGGGGAAAAATTCAAAACAAACCAACAGCAAATAAAAAGAAAACCAAAACCCACAACAGAAAACCTGTGGCTGTGAAAACATCATTAAAAACAAAATTTTTAAAGTCATAAATCTTCTCAAATATGGATAGTAATTTTCAAATATTTTAGGTCAAAATATTTCAATATAGTCAAAGTTGGCTTGTAAATTCTAGTAACTAGTAGACCACACTTTATTGAACAAATCTTAGTAACTGCTAACACAAATATGTGAGAAATAGTCTATATGTCTTTGTAAATACACATACGCTGGTCAGTACTTCGGTCTCTTGTCCCAAGAAAAATCAGGCATTTAGAGATCTGCCCATTTCTAATCCACTAAATAATGGAGATATGTAGCTGAGACTGCTGTCCTTATCTCTCTCCATTGCACTTATTGTAGCCCATGTGGCATGTAACATCAATATCAAATTTCTGTAATATCAAATACAAGAGTATGATCTAAGCCTAAAGTGAAAGCATTAGCTGATGCTCTTACTTTAGATTATTTTCCTTCCTTTAAATTCTGTGGATTTAGTGTATGGGGTTTGGACTTTTTTTTCCCCCTGTATGCTCATGTCCAGTGTACAAACAAAAGTCCAACTTACTATTGCAATACCAAGTAAATAAGCAAAATACACAAAAGCCAAAGTACTAGAACAATTTTAATAAAACTACATTGTGTATTTGGGGTACACCCTGACCTTGAATTTCTGACTGTCTAGCAGTTTCTCTCACTGGGGGCAGGTTTGATGTTGGCCATCTATTGATAGATAGAAAGAAAAATAAATCAAATTTTGATGTTCCAAGCACTCAAATTCTCTGGGAACTAACTTCTTTCTGCAAGAAAACTGTATCATTTGAGAACCGCTTTAAGACTTCAAAATTCATGTTATTTTACCAGTCTTCAGCAGTGCATCTTTATATATATGTGAAGTTAGCATAAGTTTGACCTGTGTCTCTGAACCAAACCTGCCTATCGTAAGAATTACCAAGGCTGTGGTGCTCATTGGAGGCAGAAAACTCTAGCCCATTCACAATCTTAGCACATCCCAGCTCGATAAGTTAGGCTGTGATGGCAGAGTAGAAGCAATGCCAAGAATATCATGCTTGGCAGATGACCAGTTCAGTGCAAAAGAAGACATTTCTGTAAACTTGGTGACCATTACTGAAAGAGCTGTGCATAATCTTTAAAGGAACCATTAGCATATTTCCTACACTCAAGCACAGGTTTTCTTAAACATAATATGATCAAACAACCAGGAATGTGAATGAAATGTTTTCATTTGAAGAGAAAAAAGAAACAGCAATTTTCATGTTACCAATAGTTTTCTGACCTACTCACCTATCAAGAAGCACAAAAAAGACAAGAGGAAGAGTCTACTATGCTTGTTTCCTCCAGGAATTTTCAGTGGTGATAATGAAAAAAGAAATATTTCAAGGATCCAGAACACAACAACAAATAACCAAATGAAGACAAGCCCCCAGTACCAGACTCAGAGACAGGGCCAATTAGGATGACTTCATGCTGTAGATACCAGGGAATACTGAACAAAAGGAAACTAGAATTATTTTGTGATTTTTTTTTTCCTTTATGCATTGTTGTCATGGTTTAGGAATAGTATTCCCCAACTTAATATTCCCATTAAAAAGAAAATCATGAGCCATTCCCCTCCCCTTCTGATGAGAGAGGAGGGTGATCAGGTAGAGCTCACATGTTGATATAAAAACAATTTATTGGAAACAGAAATGAAATAAGAAAAATCAACCATAACAGAAACAATATTGATATTTAATATTAATATTTAACGTGTACAAAAAGATAAGATTATTTACATTCAAAATTCTCACCAAGGGCCTCTGGGCAGCAATGAACAAGGGCAGATAAGTTTATATTTCCTGATACACTTTTTTCCACTGAGGCTCACACACTTCTTCCTGGAAGGGTCTCTTACTTCCACGTCTGGTGATGATTTGAGTGTATTGGATAGCAACCTAGACAGCTTCAGGCTCCACCCCCTCAGGATGAAAAAAATAACTCTGTCCTGGCCAAAACCAAGACAATTGTATTGGGTGATATTATAAAAATATTATAAATAGATGTACAGCTTCTATCTGTAATGGGTATCTGTCCTAGTGAAAGAAGAAAAGGCAGTGGACTAAACTGGAACAGAGGAGATGATGCCTGCACCAGTGGAAAAGCCTTTTATAATGTGGGAGGGATCAACTACTAGCATGGGTTGCCCAGAGAGGTTGTGCATTCTCCATTCTTGGAGATATTCAAACAGCATCTGGATATGGTCCTGGGCAACTATCTGTAAGTGGCCCTGTCTGAGCAGGGAGTTTAGACCAGATGACTTTCAGAGGCTGCTTCCAACCTCAACCATGCTGTAATTCTGTGAGAGACCGACTGGCAAGAAACAAAAAGGACACAAATAATGGAAGATATTTCAGTAAAAGTCTTGGAAGTCTCAGTCAAAAATTATTTGAGAGATGGCTTGATTAGATTACTGTATCTTCATTAAGTAGAAATGAAATATTTTAAAGAGCTTAATTGGTACAAAAATCAATTGCCTGCAACTGGAATCAGGCAAATTCTGTGTCTGAGAGAGAATTAATACTAAGTATTAAAGTAGGCTAGGAGGAAGAGTGTTATGGCACTCTTGAGATCTTTCAACTCAGAAGTAGATGCCTTGCTGTAGCTTGAGTATTAGAAAATAATAGATATCAAAGAATGTGCTCAGAACTTAGATAACTTGAAAGGACAAAGGAAAAGACCTCTTCAGGAGTCTGATAAATCTAGAGAATCTAAAGCTCCACTCTGTGAATCTCTAGCAACATGGTGCCTTTCTGTAGAAGGCATAGTGAACTAGAAAGGGAAAGCCATGAGATGGACATACTGAGCTGAGAAAGCAGTTTGATTAAATTGGAACAGATGTTAAAGACTACTTTTTTTTTTGTTATGGCGCATATTGTTCTCACTCTGTCCATGAGCACAGAGGTCCAGAAGCTGAGAAGTCCAGAGTCCACCATTCATGTTCCTTTTGTCCTTCTGACAGGATTCAGTCCAAGGCTTTCAGAAGAGGCAGTCCAAGTCAGTCTTCAAAACCTTTTGCTTAGTCATTAAATAAATGTCAAATAAAAACAGTGCTGAGGAGAAATCCTCTCCTTTCAAATTTATCCAGACCATCTAGGGCACCAGCATCTTGCCTGTGAGACCAAGAACATTATCTTCCAGAAGATGTGGATTTGAAAGTGGTGTCTGGCCAAATTTATTGTCATATCCAAAAGTTAAGGGAAACATGGTTTATCATCTTGTATTCTGTTTTTCTCTGTTGGCTTTGGGGA